>NC_056729.1:543306804-543391804 GCF_019279795.1 Protopterus annectens | reverse complement strand
GCAATATCCTTGGGATCAGTATATTTAATGCCATTCTGTTTTAGCTCAGAGCAAATCTGAGCATTGCCATTTAAATTCTTGACATGGTTATAGAATGCCTTGTGGTTGTCTTTGGAATCTTTGGCAATTTTATTTTCGTAACTAGCTTTGGAGGATTTTATGAGGGATCTCAGTTTCTTACTGAGGCTGGTAAGGGAGTTTTTTGCATCTTTGGGCAGTAGGGGCGACAGACTTGGTTCAAGTTAGGTAAGTGTAGGATCATTCTCAGTGTGACTTTCAGTACTTACAAGGTGACTCCAGGCCAGAGCTACCTGTACTCCAGTCCGGAATTGTTTGTGCTGCAGGCCATTGGCTGCTGCACCTGTTACCACAATACTGCACTTCCCCAATATTGCCGAGGCATTCTCCGGCTGTTTGCTGACCTTAATATGTGACTCATACCTCACAACTGTACAGAGCTTCACAGACTGTCCAGCATTTTGCTTCATATGTTTGGTTCGTTTTACATAACACTGGGGTTTTCTGCCAAATTAGTGGCAAATCAGTGAAGACTGAAGTCAATAAATAATGACAGACATTTGAGTTTCAGGCTCCATATACATCAGTATATTCATGCTAATGCAAGACCTGTTATTCTATTGACATTCTACATTTGTAAGAGCACATATTTAAAACCTGCCCCTATTTGTAGGCCTTAGTCCCACTTTTATTCATGGCTTTAGCCAGATTTCCTGCTTTAACAGGTTGAGAGGTATGATGCAACATCACACACAGGGTGACAGTCTGCATACCTCTCCCTGTACATGTTTATGCAGAATGTCCAGCATTTCACCCCATATGTCTGCTCTGTTCCTCATGCATTTGTGGTTTTCCGGTACTATACAGTAAACAGCAGTCACTGAATTGTTGTAACTACTGACACATTTCAGTGATGGCCTTTACATCCTGCAGCTAATCTGACCTGTTGCAGCCTGCTGTTTACTAGCCACCTGCTAGGTCATGCAGACCGTGTATAATGTATGTCTGTAGATATGGCCCTTTGTCCCCCCATTCACACTGGCTTTGTCCATCTTTGTTGCAGTAAGATTGCGGGGTTATGACAGTCTGTGGGAATACCACCATATGAGTCCCTCACAGGCAAAAGATGTTGGATGCTGCCAGATTCAAACCATCAACACCATCGCTCATGCTACTGTCCCTGGCCTAGTGAGCCACACCACCCGCCAGACAGAGGTTTCATTCCTCACACTATCAACAACATACATGAATTGTCTGGTCTGCTGGTATATCATTGCAGACTTACTGTTACAGCAGTTGTATGGGAACTCTGATGTGTTTGGGGTGAGGGACAACCAGCCTATGCTCTGCTGGCACAGACAGTCATGCAATTGTCCTGTGACCCCACTGTTTGGCATCTCCCTTGAATAATGTCATGGAGTTTCAGGCCATGTGGGCTAGTGGATATTATGGGGCACATACTAGTGAATAGAGTATCTGTTGTCTCAAGTGGCTGTTAGATCTGTACAAGTAGCCCAGTAGCGCACTATAGATCTCTGTAAGTAGCCCATTAGCACACTATATATAGCCCACTATATTCCCCTGCATACATGCAGCAGGTCCATACATATGCTACCATATTGTAGTACCCCTTACAAGTGGTGTACAGGAGAGTGACTTACCTTGCAAATGTATTAGTTGACAGACCTGTAGTTCGGGTCTAACTCTGTCTGATGCATGCAGTCCACAGCCAATACATGGTGAGGTACAGGTTGTGTGGTCTGACTGGCATCATTTTTGCTAATATGTATGCAAGTCAGTACAAGGTGTCAGTCCCCAGGGCCCTAGGTTGTCAGTGCATATGTGTTATGTGTCTCCTGGACAAGGGCCAGGGCATATTGGGCACACCTACGTCTGCCTACAGGGACAGCCTCAGAGGGTTCCTCCTCCGAGTCCCCCTGCCTGCTCCACAACAATCTAATTACATAAATAATACGTTTCGGGGCCAAGGGAAACAACAGGGAAGACAGCAGAATGGCTAGAATCAACAAAACAGCTTTAAACGATGGTATGAAGGTAACAGAGACTTTCAACAGTTCAAACAACAAAATAAAAGGACGAAATATTGATTTTAAACATGTTTTCACAGTAATTAGCAGTATAAAAAGATGCGATTTTAATAATTGGATTGTAAATTTATCTGGTGTTGATTAAGTGGGTGGTGTCTTGATGGTTTATCAAGCTACAATGAATTTTAAAGAATTAGTACCTAAAGGCCTAAGATTGGGCTATTTTACAAGAAAAGATGCCCTAAATAAATTTAATGTGGAAGGAAACTCAATGGCTAAGTTTTATTGTCTGCCAAAGACACATAAAAATGTGAGCCACCCCCCCCCCAGGTAGACCCATAGTAGCAGCACAGAATTATTTTCTCCATAATATGGGAATCTTTTTACATTCCTATCCTTTGAACTATGTAGTTAAGCTAAATTCTTATATTAAAGACACTTTCCATTCTTTGGATAAAATAAAGAATGTTAAATGTGATGAAGACTATTACTGGATAGTTATAGACGTAAAAAGTCTTTATACAAGTATTGCCCATGAGTTAGGTATGGAAGCTGTTAGATTTTTTCTGGGTAATAGCCGTGTTAGCAATTATATGATAGAATTATTATATTTTTGTTTGACGAATAATTTTTTTGAGTTTAATAAGCTCATTTACCATCAAGTACAAGGTACTGCCATGGGTGCATCTTTTGCACCCATGTATGCTAACCTGTTCATGGGCCTTTTTGAAGTTGAGTTTTTGTATATATTGAATTTTTTTTAATAGTCATGTTATTTTATATTGTAGATATATAGATGATTTGATTTTTTTATGTAAGGGGGTGTTGAAATAGCCCCCCCAGTTTATAAATGATTTAGATGTAAATCGTTTTTAGATAAAATTTGATGGCTTACAGATAGGAAAAACAGTTAACTATCTAGATGTCATTTTGACTATTAGGAACAATAATATAGTAACTAACATATACAGAAAGGGAACTGGAGATTATAATATTTTGGACAGTAGTAGTTGCCATCCACCACATACATTGAAGGCACTACCCTATAATGAATTATTGAGAGTTAGCAGGCTATGTAATGATGAAATGGGTCTAGAAAATGAAATAATAAAAACATGTATTAACTTCATGCAAAGGGGGTATGACGAAAATGTTATTTTAGATGCCCTTCATAAAATAATAGATACTAGTTTACTTTTTAATATGCCTTTACTAAATAAGATAAATAATAGAGAATTTAATACTGTGCATGCGTATACAAAAGTTTATTTTGTTACTGTATATAATATTCTAAGTGAGTAAATTATTGATGTCATTAGATATTATTGGCCCTATTTAATTAATATGGAAGGGGTAAAAAAATCTTTGTAGAACTGTAAATATCTCTTTTAGGAAAAGTAGAAATATTAAAGACAAGACAAATATGACTCTGTCATTGTCCATGTTGGAGTGAATGACTTGAGACGTACCTCCCTGGACTACATGAAAAGGACATGGAAGAGCTCTCAGATCATGGGGCCTAAGCAGGTATGATCCTAGCTCTGAGTAGCATCCTGCCTTCGCCCAGAATGATACCACAATAAAAGGACAAAATGATTGACTTCAACAATTGGCTAAGCTTCTGGTGTCATTCAAAGGGGATCCAGTATCTGTCTGCCTGGGATGACATGATAGACAGACCACGATGCTTTGCCAGGGAGGGTCTGCACCTGTCGCCCCTGGGATTCAGGTTACTGGCTAAGGCTCTTGCCACCCCTATAGTGCCTTTTTTAGGCAAAGTTCAAAGGACAGAACCACCACCATAACAGGTACAAGCATGCAAAATCTGAAGGTAATGCTACTCAATGCTAGAAGCCTAAACCTCAAAATGCACTCTCTCGAGGCACTCCTAAAAATGGAGAACATTGATATCTGTGCAGTAACTGAGACCTGGTTCAAGGCTCCAGAGAGCACCCCTGCAATACCAGGCTACAACTCTTACCACACTTTTCGGCCACTAAACCAGGATCAAAACACTAAAGGTGGAGGAGTGTCCATATTCACCAAGGATATTCACACCACCAGGTTAGTTGCCCAACACAATACGTCTGAAATTCTCCAGGTGCAGCTAACACTAGGTAAGACTGCAATCCAAATTGTAGCTTGCTACAGATCCCCTACCATGCCCCAAGATTCTCACTGCACCTTTCTAAACATACTGGAAAATATTAATATACAACCAAACACCCTAATACTGGGTGATTTCAACTACCCTGCCATTAACTGGGAAAACTTCTCGTGTACCAACACCTTTGCCCAACGGTTTTTGGAATTCATAAATTCCAATGCCCTGGATCAACTAATCCATAGTCCCACCAGGGGCTCCAATATCCTAGACCTGGTCATTACCAACATGGGAAACTGATGCTTAACACCTATGGTCACCCCCTCGTTGGTCAGGTCAAACCATAAGCTAATCACCCTTAACATTCACATCCCACCCCCACCCCCAAGTAAGGAAACCTCCATAAAAAACTTCTCCAAAGCCAACTTCATGCTACTCAAGTCAGAAGTTACAAACTTCATGACACCCATGCAGATGGGAACTGAAAGTTCGACTGCTGAGTCCTACACTAAGGCACTGTAAGAGCACATCCACTCATGCATGAATCGTGCCATCCCAAATAGAACCAAGATGCTCTCCTCCAAAAAAAGGAAGCCAATCTGGTGGTCCCCTGCCATAAACAAACTTTACAACAAAAGGAAGAAACTGGTGCAGAAAAGAGGAAAATCCCAGGATGCAGAAAACTCCCTTACCAGCCTCAGTAAGAAACTGAGATCCCTCATAAAATCCTCCAAAGCAAGTTACGAAAATAAAATTGTCAAAGATTCCAAAGACAACCACAAGGCATTCTATAGCTATGTCAAGAATCTAAATGGCAATGCTCAGATCTGCTCTGAGCTACAACAGAATGGCATTAAATATACTGATCCCAAGCATATTGCCAATGTCCTGGCAGATCGATTCAGTGCCAACTTCACCACCCCTCTCACCCCCTAAATGGCCCATCTCAATATCGGAAGATTGCCAAATTCCGGAAATAATGGCCACACAGGTCAAAAACGCACTCTCCAAAGCTAAGAATACAGCATCCATGGGACCAGATGACAACCCGGGCTTTGTACTACATGAACTACAAAATGAACTGGCACCTCACCTAAGTGTCATGTTTAATCATACCCTCACCTCAGGCTTTGTGCCCACTGAATGGCGCACAGCTACAGTTATCCCACTTCACAAAGGGAAATTCACCTTGGATCCTGGGAACTACTGCCCCATCAGTCTGACGAGCCTGATCTGAAAGGCCATGGAATGTATTATCATGGAACTTATAAACAAAGACATTGGCAACCTTAAAACACTTGAACCCACCCAGTTTGGGTTCGTGAAGGGCCGATCTTGTCTCCTGAACCTGACTGACTTCTTTGAATCAGTCTCCAGAGCCGTGGACGAGGGTAAGGCAGTCCACACAGCCTATCTGGAGCTCGCCAAGGCCTTCGACACCATCCCCCACTCTGGAATCATAGTTAAACTTACTAAGCTGGGTATTAATCCCTATGTCACTCAATTGGTTGCCAACTGGTTTACTGACAGAACCCACACTGTAAAAGTAGCTGACTCCAAATCCAGCTCCAAACAAGTGACAAGTGGAGTACCTCAGGGTTCAGTCCTGGGACCTCTCTTGTTTGGCATCTACTTCTCTGAAGTACAGGCCAACACTAATGGACTCTGGCTAACAAAGTTCGCAGATGACTGCAAACTGGGAGTCATTATTGAATCCCCAAATGATGTGGATACTCAACAAAAGGGCATTACAGGAACAGATGCTTGGTGCCAGAGCCATGGGCTCAAGCTCAATGCCAAGAAATGTATAGTTATCCCCTTTGGGAAAAAACATGTACACATGAATTACCACATAGGCTGCAATACACTAAACACCGAAAGTGTGATAAGAGACTTAGGGACACAGGTGGACAGTGGTCTCACCTTCAATAACCACATCGCCACAACAGTCAGGAAATCCTTCTATGTGGCACACCTCATCATTAAGGGCTTTTCATCCAGAAAAAAGGAAGTCATTGTCCCACTGTACTCATCCCTCATTAGACCCATTATAGAATACAACGCCCCATTTGGTATGTACCTCTCAAGACATCTGCAACAACTGGAAAGGCACAGAAATACCTCACTAAAAGAATCACAGGCCTAAAGCAGATGCCCACTGCTCACCACCTTAAAAAACTCCAGCTATACATTGTCGCATATCGTGTACTCCGAGGCGATCTCTGCTTAACATACAAGGCCATGTCAAACCCAGAGCTGCTGGACATGCTACACTTAAAGAAATCCCAATCCCTCAGAGCTACACGCTCCAGGAATCTAAACCTTGTCATCACAATAAACAAAGCATGCTGGTGGGATAGGTTCCTGACTCAGAGACTCCCCAGACTCTGGAATAGACTGCCCATACATGTCAAGCAGAGCGCCTCTTTGGCCCTCTTCAAAAGGAACCTTGATGATTGGATGGAAGAAAGGAAATTCACCCTGGGGATCACGTCAGTCGCCCTGCTAGACAGTGGTCCAGGAAAGTAAATAGTGTGGGAAGAAATAGCCATGGAATTGTTATGGCTAGGCTTGTATAGGCCCTAGGTCTGATAGCCTAGTACCAACCTATGAACCTATGGTGGCACACAATGGATTTGTTTCACCTGGTGAAAATTTAAACCTACAGGTTGTGGAATGTGGCACCTTCTCTTGTGGAAGGTGTTCGGTTTGTACCCACATTACCAAATGTTTTGAAAAAATAAAAGGTGTAAAATTTTGTTCCACTTCTGCTTTTTCATGTATAACTAAATCAGTGTTATATGATTTGTCTTGCCCCTGTAATTTGTTTTATATAGGGGAGACTAAAAGAATACTTAAGCTATGGTTGCAAGAACATATTAGAGACATAAAAAATAATAATGCTATGAGCCCTATAACTCTACATTTTTTTACTTGTCATAGTAGTGACTTTTCATTGTTAAAAGCTTGTATTTTGGAAATATTTCAGAAACAGATGAAGTGTTAATGAAAAAGAAATTATTGTACAAAGAAACTTTATACATTTTAAAATTTAATACTCTATCTCCAGCAGGTCTAAATAGTGAATGTAACTAGAGAGTGTTTCTTTAAAATGTATATATGACTATTTTAATTGTTGGTTGATTAATTAGATGATTGTTTAATTAATTGTATTTCAGTGAATATATGTGTGTGTGTGTGTGTGTGTGTGTGTGTGTGTGTGTGTGTGTGTGTGTGTGTGTGTGTGTGTGTGTGTGTGTGTGTGTGTGTGTGTGTGTGTAAATATATATAGATATATAGATGTGTGATGTGGCATATTTTGTAACTCCAGGAAGGCTGTGCCGAGGCTCCAAAGTGTTATTTAGTGTGAATAAACTATTTGATACAAGACTGGTGGCATCTTTTTCGCTGGCTTTGTAGTCTGGTATGCTTTAACACTTGCTTGGTGTTTTCTTATAACATGCAGCAATTGTCTGGTCTGCTGGTATATCATTGCAGACTTACTGTTACAGCAGTTGTATGGGAACACTGATGTGTTTGGGGTGGGGACAACCATCCCAAGCTCTGCTGGCACAGACAGTCGTGCAATTGTCCTGTGACCCCACTGTTTGGCATCTCCCTTGAATAATGTCATGGAGTTTCAGGCCATGTGGGCTAGTGGATATTATGAGGCACATACTAGTGAACAGAGTATCTGTTGTCTCAAGTGACTGTTAGATCTGTACAAGTAGCCCAGTAGCGCACTATAGATCTCTGTAAGTAGACCATTAGCACACTATATATAGCCCACTATATTCCCTTGCATACATGCGGCAGGTCCATACATATGCTACTATATTGTAGTACCCCTTACAAATGGTGTACAGGAGAGTGACTTACCTTGCAAATGTATTAGTTGACAGACCTCTAGTTTGGGGCTAACTCTGTCTGATGCACGCAGTCCACAGCCAATACATGGTGAGGTACAGGTTGTGTGGTCTGACTGGCATCATTTTTGCTAATATGTATGCGAGTCAGAGTAAGGTGTCAGTCCCCAGGGCCCTAGGTTGTCAGTGCATGTGCTATAAGTTGTCTCTTGGACAAGGGCCAGGGCATGTTGGGCACGCCTACATCTGCCTACAGGGATAGCCTTAGAGGGTTCCTCCTCCAAATCCCACTGTGGGTGCAGCTGTGGTGACCTAGGCACTGGTGGGGGGCTGTGTATCCCTTCCTTTTGCTTATCCTGCTGCAGCTGTTTCCACAGGATAATATTTTGTAGCATGACACATACTGCGAACATCTGTGCACATGCAGCTGGAGAGTACTGCAGAGCTCCACCAGACATATCAAGGCATCGGAACCATGACTTCAACAGCCCAAACACACTCTCTATGATGTTCCTAGTTTGTGTGTGTTCCTCATTATGGCTTTCTTCGGTGTGTGTGTGTGTGTGTGTGTGTGTGTGTGTGTGTGTGTGTGTGTGTGTGTGTGTGCGTGTGTGTGTGTGCGTGTGTGTGTGTGCGTGTGTGCATTTCTGATGGGTGTCATTATCCATGGTTCCAGTGCGTAGCCAGCATCCCCCACTAAATGGCCATGTGGGATGTCCCCCCCAGGCAAACATCTAGTACAACTGTGATGCGTGCCAGATATGGGAGTTGTGATAACTGCCAGTGCTGCCAGCACACACATTTAGGATAATGCCCGCGGCATTGCACGACCTGGCAGTTGATGGCATGGTACCCCTTGAGGTTGATGTAGATTCTACTCTCCTCAGTGGGTGGTGCCTTGATGGGTACATGAGTGCAATCTATGGCACCTAGTACCTCAGGGTAGTGTGCTACATGGTAGAAGTGCCACATACTGCTGGTCCTCTTCTCACGGGTGTTGGGAAAATAAATGTGCTCACTGGCTTGTGGTAGCATGGCATCTCATAGGCATGTGGTAGCATGGCATCCAGGAACTGGTACAGTACCCTGGAAGTAGATGTCTGTAAGACCCCCATCATGTCCCCAGTTGGTCTTTGGAAAGTACCTGTAGCTAGTATCCTAAGGGCTACACATACGTTTGATTCCACTGGGATGGGTTCCTCTCTATTGGCTATGGGTCTGAGTTGAGTTTGGCAGAGCTCAGTGAATTCTTTTAGTATGTCCCTGTCCACCCTGTAGCGCTCTACAATCTCCAGCTCATGTAACGCCTGGCAGGATACCCTGGGCCTGAACACTCTTCTCCTTCTCAGTCTAGGCCTATGGTCAGCATCAGCAGCAGCTGCACTGACCTCAACATCCAGCACATACTTGTGTAGCAGACCTGCAGCAGCCCCTAGCATTCTCTCAGTTAAAATTCGCAAGTCTGTACTCCAATGGTGCAGAGTATGAGGAAAAAAATCATATTGTAGGATGTATGTATACTTTATAATGCTCTGCTGTAGGTGTAGCCTGTGTGGTTGACTAGCTATGATGCATTCCACCTGCCAAGTACATCATTAAGGGGTTTTAATGGCCATAGTTTAAGTGAAACAGGGCTCATCAGTAATTAATATATCATTGGCTTTCTCAGCGAATTTTATTTTTTGACAGCCTTCCTTGCTGAGCACTGCGGCGCACAGCACAAACCCATGCCGCAAAGATAAACAGAGCTTAGCAGTCCATAAACACATCCCCAATGGAAGGTCATGCTCAGCGTGAAAGAGCGCTACCCAAACACAATGAAACACACACCTCAGAGGTAAACACATTTTACCAGTCAGTGTACACACCCCCCTTCTCAGCTCAGCAGCATGCGCACAAACAGGTGGTACTGAGCTCCAGTGAACTTACAAGCACTCGGACACACCCCTCTTTGATGTCAGCTACCTCTTCTGTGGACACCAAAATGGTTCTGTGCCTACACGGATGGGATCTGTGGACACAGATAGCCATTTGTGTTATTCAGTAACTCCAGCTCATTTGCATACAGATCGGTGCACAGAACCAGGAAACTACATGGTTCCAGGCCGTGCCTCATTAGCAACCACAACTGTGTAACATTGTACATACTCCACACATGGTCTTATAATGCATTATTGTTACAAACTCACAAATTCTGGTTTTACACTCATTTTATATTTTTTGTCCATAATGGCATGTTTGCGCACTGCGGTGCACCATGCAAACATACCCAGGGTATTAAAAAAAGTAAAAGTATTTTATATTATTTTCCATATGGGTTTGGACACATAGTGGATAGTTTTGCACATATTTGTGTCCACTATGCTATTTCTGACACTCTAAGTACACTTTTCCAGCCCCTGGTGTCATTTTTACATTCTGTGCACAGACGTTTTCCGTGTACATTATGGACACCGACATGGAGTCTACAGGACTGCCTATCTGCTTGCTGGAATGCTCCACCACCCTCACTTGCATGCATTTCACCTACTTACGAGGTGATTTGCATGCCACAAACACTTATGTGTTCGGACACTGGTGCACACCTCTCAGCTCCATTTACTAGATCGCACATCTGCTTACTTCTGTGTAAGCACTGTGCCACTATGACTGCATGGAAAATAAGTCCGTGTAGGTTTTATTAAATTTCCCCCCTCTTAAACTGTGCTATTACTACAAAAACACAGTCTGAAATCTGTTCAGAATTATTTTATAACTGACAAAAATGAAAGAATTTCTGACACAAAGTTCAAGCACAAAGGCAACTAAGTGTGCAAACCAGTGCTAAAAAATAGCTCCACACACACCATAAAAAGAAGTTATGTACTCACCATAATGTTCCATCTGTATTGTTGAGTTTCATTTCTCCTCATATATGGGTTCAGATCCGATATGTCGGATCCAACTCAGCCATTACAATAGCTCGTGGCAACCAAAAAGCTGTTGGACACCTCCCATTATCCATAATGCATCCTTCCCTGTTACCTCGGATCTTGTTTGCTAAGGCCATCTTATGAAGGAAGAGAATTTCACATAAACATGACCATAGTGAGACCATTTTGGAGTATGGAGGAAACACAGTCAATCTACCAATATTGAACTTCCTGCTCTACAATGAGCAATGGTTGGGGGCTTGAACGGAGAGGATGTGTGGATAAATGAAAATCGGCAACACAGATGGAATGGTTTGGTGACTACATAACTTCTTTACATGATAATGTCAATTTTCATTTAGTCCTCACATATGGGACATAGTCCTCACCTATCTTTATCTTGGATGGACTCATGGAAGGATGTTCCTCAGAACCATTGAACCAAAAGAGGTCCTTCCCCTGAAGACCAAATCCAATTTGTAATCAGTGATAAAGGTATGATGATTAGCCCATGAGGCCACTTCACAAATTTTGTCCATGGATGCATTAGCCTGACAAACTGCCAAAGTGGACTTCCAAGATAGCTGCACATTGAGTAACAGCTTATTTCTAGCTTTTCCAGTCTGAGAATAGAAACTCAGCAGAGAAGGCCAGTAGACTTGTGTTTATGGGTACATTTCAGTAACTGGCTATTAATTGGGCTGCCTGGATGCCAGGAATAAAGAAATAAGAAATAAGAAAACCTCGAGCAATCAGCTAGAAAAAGTGAGAAGGAAACGCTGACTGGGGAAAGTTCTGCAGCTGTTCAGCAAAAAGCAATGCAACCTTCAGACATAACTTCCAGTAACCTACAGGAAGATATAAGACAACTGCATACAGACCTGGTTAAAATAAACAAAACACTAATGGAGTATATTAAGACAAACAAAAAAAAAGCTGGAAAAAATGGAAGAAGCTTTAAACAGATATTCAGATGAGACAATAAAGCTGCAAAAATCAGAGGGTGAAATAAAGAAAAGGCTGGATGAATATGAGACTGCTCAGGAAGAGATGTTTCAAAAATAATAGAATTAGAGGACAGAGCATATAAGAACAACCTGAGATTTTCAGCTATACCAGCGAAGCTGGAAGGAACACTCTGCATTAATTTCATGAAAGCACAAATCAGCAACTGGACTGGTATTCCACAGCAGGAGATGTTAGTTGAAAGGGCACATCATGTGTATGCTCCATGCCTGGCTATAAGAAAGCAACCTACACATTTAATAGTAAAGATGCAATCCTACCAGCAGAAGGAGTGGATACTGATAAAACTGTGGCAAAAGAACAAAGTACTAAAAGTGGGAGACAGCCGAGTGTTTGTAGAGAATGATTCCTCATTGTACATCAGACATAAGAGGAGCAAATTTATTCCACTATTGAAGGAATGTCGAGATACAGGTGTGAGATTCAAATTGCTATACCCAGCTGTCTTCAAGGTACTCTTCCCTAGAGGGACAAAATCATTTTTTGATGAAGTACACTCTAAGGAGGAAATTCAAAAGTTTGTCCAACAAAAGGTAAGCTCTGAAACAGAATGAGCTTCTGCTTCTAGTTCTTCTAGCAATAAAGACCACAGATGGACTGTGCCAGTGAAACCTTTTCAAATTTTTCAATGGAAAATGTTAGACAGAAGGAAGGGAGCATGAGAGTTGACTAGAAGAATCAAGAGTATACTGGAAATGAAGAAGAGACTGAATTTCAGAGATGACCAGTAATAAAACCAGTAACATAATATGGGATTACAATGCAATAATTACATTTGTGAAATATCCAAGAACCAGCAAAACAACAAAATGTAGTTTGGAGTGTGCGAATAAAGCTGTGTTTTTAAACTACTGGAAACAAGTTTTTCATCTTCTTCCTAGCTTCAAGCACTTTTTTCTTACATTTGTGAAATATGACAGAACAAGAAAATCTGGAAATATTGGACTTTTTCAGAATTTGTTGGACTTGTGGAGGACTCTAAAGCATATGCCCTACTTCATGTCATTAATGTTCAGAAAAGAGCTTTGGGGAGGGGAAGAGGACGGAAAAAATTAAATGTAAGTAAAGATTTTTTTTTTAAATAGTACAAATTTTGTAGCATGTGGTTTTCTTTACATGCTAAAAATATGTTTTCAGTTATTTGTAAGTATAATGTGGATTGTGAACAAGTACTGCAGTTTTTTTTTCTTTCTCCCTTCTCGCTCTCTTCTTGTTCAGTTGTAAGAAATGTAGGGACTTCAATGTATACAAAAAAGAGCCTGGTTAGAAAGCATGATAAAAGAGAAATTGGTGTGCTTTTTCTCATCCTTGCATGGGGAAATGACTGGATTGAGGACCTTGGATTGATTTAGTAACACATTTTAAGACAGAGCAAGTAAATGAAAAAGAACATTGAATATTATACGGCTTTTTATAGCAAATACATGTATGCTCAGTAATAACTCTGCAGTTGGTCTTCATGTTTCCATGGAAAGAATCTGATAAACAGAAACTGGCTACCTGGTTCTCATGTCCCCATACAGGCAATCAGATAAAGAGAAACTGGCTACAGTCTGGTGGACAGTGATTGGCTGAGAAAAAAAAAAGAAAAGAGAAATTGGTTATGATAATGCTCTCTGAAAGCATTCAGGGGTTTTCCCAAAGTAGATACTGTTCTCTGAAAGCATTTAGGGGCTATCCCAAGGTGGTTAATGTTCTCTGAAAACATTCAGGGATTTTCTCAACTGTGAGAGCTAGGAGAGCTATAAAGAGAAGACAAAGCCAAGCAGCACATAGTATAAGCACAGCTCCACCATGTCTTAGCATGGGTGACCTTTCTTTTAGGTTAACTCAAGTCTATGAGTGTGGTTGTTAGTATGGGACATTTGCTCCTATTAGGAGGGTAAAACTTCAATATTTGAAGGTATATACAGTTTTCTGTGTTAGTATTAAGTTAATAGGTTTTAGGGGGCATTAGGGTGTGTTTGTTTTTTTTATTTTTGTTTGAGGGCTTTCAATAAAACAAAAGGTTTTATAAGATGTGACGACACAGGCTCAAACGTATGACAAGAAACAACTGTTTAAAAATTCAACCTTCCAAAAAGAGTATGCATGTAACACAAAAGCTGGAACTAGACATTTAACAAAAAAAGTTGCTATACATAAAAGGTGGGAATAATATTTTTTAATACAATGATTATTTCTTTAATGCTTTTAAATGTAAATGGCCTCACAGATAAATACAAACAAGAAAAAGTAGTGAGCTATATTAAAAATGTAGAGTGCAAATATCTATGTTACAAGAGACATACTTAGAAAGGACTGAACATGTAAATTTGATAAAGAAAGGTTTTCAGGGTGGTAATTCAGCAGAATAGCTCGGACAAAGGAAAACCGGAGAACTTATATTGATTGCAAGAGGAACTCCAGTAGTGATAGAAGATAAAATGATAATAATGGCATACTAAGAGGCTACTAGCAAGGAAGGAACCTTACACTGGCATGTATTTACATTCCGCCTAAAACTGCTATAATGGAGCTTAAGGAAATTCAGGGATAAATAATCAGTTTTCAGCAAGGATTATTATTTATAGGTGGGGACTGGAATTTGATTTGCAGCAGTGAAGATGTGTCTGGGGGGCCCAGAAGGGAAATATAACAAAGGAGGGTAGATTTTTTGAAGAAATTTATGAAAATTTCTGGCATGGAAGATGGATTGGACACGCTAAATTGGCCCTAGGCTTGCGTGCGTGCATGTGTGTGTCTTCTGTGGAAGGTTGGGTGCCAGGCTGGCAACTCGACACAGTAAAACTCCACTGCCAATAATGAGCGGACAGGTGATCTGCTGTGGCAACCCCTAACCGGGAAAAAGCCGAAAGAAGAAGAAGAAGATCTGGCATGGAAGATGTGAATTCAGTAATAGGAGTTTGGAGTGAATTTACTTTTTATTCCCCAAGATATAAAAACTGGACTAGGCTAGACATCACAGGAACATGTTCATTTAATTTTAGGTCTTTATACCCACCCAATAACTATTTCAGATCATGCACCAATAATAGCTAAAAATAAAACAACAGGGTAATGAAATACAAATGAGACATTGTTGCCTTCCCACCTATCTGTTGAAAAGAGAGGAATTTAAGAAATGGGTAGTGGATATTATTCAGCAGCTGTTAGACAAGACAGACATTTCTTCTGAAAATATAGCTAGTGAGTGGGATAAAATTAAGGTGGAGTTTAAAAATAGGGTGGAAAGGGAGCTATGGTTAAGAAGTAACAAGAATTATTTGGAGGGACTGACAAATGTTAAAGTATTGCAGAATAGGGGGAATCTCACAGAACAAGAAGAGGATCAACTGCAGAATGCCAGGCAGAAAATAAGGAATTACCTCGATAATATGCATGAGCTTGAAAGGATTGCTGTTAAGCAACTATTTTTTTGATAATAACACTAGAGCACAAAAACTTTTAGCACAATGACTCAGGCAACATAAAGTAGAAAGGGCTTAGGGAGCCTATAACAAAGAAGGTAACAAGAGATCCTGTAGAGGTATTAGAAATATTTTGTAAATTCTACGAGAGTCTCTATAAAGCAGATAAATATGAAAATCAAGAAAAGATGCAAATGGAAATGTTTATGGAAGAATTAAATATGCCAAGGTTAGAGGTAGATGAGGCTCAATTACTAACAGTTAGGATAGGAAGAGATGAGATAAAAATTGTGATGTATAATCAGTCTTCAGGAAAGTCGACAGTATTCCTGTGGAAGTTTGGAAGCTAGGAGGAAAAAAATGATAAAGATCTGGAAGGTTATGTTTAACAGAATCTTAAGAGGAGGAGAAGTACCACCTTCCTGGAAGAAAGCAGTGGTAGCTGTAATACCTAAAGAGGATAAAGATCCAACAGATCCAACTTCATACAGACCCATTTCAATACTAAACCATGATTATAAAGTGTTCATGTCTATAATGGCTAAAAGAATGGCAAAAGTAATGCCTAAATTGATAGATATGGATCAATGTAGTTTTGTAGAAAGGAGTAAAACATTTGACAACATTCACAGAACATTGATGATCCATGGGTAAGCAGAATGTAAGAAAATACAATTGTTCTTGGTGGGTCTTGATGCAGAGAAAGCATTTGACAGAGTAAGTTGGGCAGGGCAATGGAAGCATTTGCATTTTCTGAAAAAATTATAAGGTTAATTAAGAGAATATATGAGAGATCAGAGGCGATAGTTGAAATGGGTGGGGTCCTCTCTAATAATTTCAGCTTGAGCAGAGGAACCAGGCAGGAGTGTCCTCTTCCCCTTTATTATTTCCATTATATTTAGAACCCTTGGCAAAGAAAATAAGGGACTCAGAAATTCAAGGATATAATTGGCATGGTAGTCAAGAAAAGCTGACTTTATATGCATACGATATTATTTTGTACCTGACAAAACCAGAAAAAGACATTACAGTGTTGTGGAACATTTTGTGACAGTTTCAGATCTTTTCGGGATGCAAAATGAATGAAGCTAAAACAAAGGCAATAACGGTAAATTATGTACCCAAACATGAGCCGGTTCAGAAATACCCATTTTATGGGGACATGATAAAATGAAATATTAAGGAGCATGGATTAAAATGATTCTAGTGTGGCAGCTAAGGATGTGTGGGAAGACAATAAACAAAGGATGATACAAAAACTGAGAAAATGGAAGCTTTGTTATATAGATAGTCAGATACAACCAGTTAAAATGGTTTTAGTTCCAGGAGAAGTTGTGAGTAGCAATTAATAAAGAGCTGAAGGACTTTATCTGGTAGGAGAAGAAGGTAAGAGTCAAGTGGGATAAGTTAATTCTTCTAGTACAACAGGGCGGATTGGGATTACCCAATTTGAAGGAGTATTTCAGAGCTACACAGTTAAGATGCCTATACATAGCACAAGAAGAAAACTATATAAGTGGAAAAGGGATGATGAAACACTGGGGAAGCTCAAGTAACAGTGAGAAACTGGGATTTTGGATGCAGGCCTTTAAGGAGTATAAGAATAATCATGCAGAATATTATATCCATAAAGTAGCAGAAAGTATTCTAAGAACTACACCAACACAGGAATGGAGAAAGGAGATTCTGCTGATAGGGATGACTGCAATTAGGGATACAGACAATAGGCAAGAGGGGGATGGAATTTATTGGAGAAGACTGGCAAAGGTTCATAGGTTCATAGGTTGGTACTAGGTTATCGGCCCTAGGGCCTATACAAGCCTAGCCATAACAACTCTCTGGCTATTTCTTCCCACAATATTTACTTCCTTGGACCCCTGTCTAGCAGGGTGACTGACATGATCCCCAGGGTGAATTTCCTTATCTCCCATCCAATCGTCAAGGTTCCTTTTGAAGAGGGCCAAAAAAGCGCTCTGCTTGACATGTATGGGCAG
Source organism: Protopterus annectens (assembly GCF_019279795.1). Taxonomy (NCBI): domain Eukaryota; kingdom Metazoa; phylum Chordata; order Ceratodontiformes; family Protopteridae; genus Protopterus; species Protopterus annectens. Next base: position 543,374,426 of record NC_056729.1, on the reverse strand, counting down.
TCTATTCCAGAGTCTGGGGAGTCTCTGGGTCAGGAACCTATCCCGCCAGCATGTTTTGTTCATTGTGATGACAAGGTTTAGATCCCTGGAGCGTGTGGCTCTGAGGGATTGGGATTTCTTTAAGTGTAGCATGTCCAGTAGCTCTCGGTTTGACATGGCCTTGTATGTTAAGCAGAGATCGCCTCTGAGTAGATGATATGTCACAGAGTAAAGCTGGAGTTTTTTTAGATGGTCAGCATAGGGCATCTGCTTTAGGCCTGTGATTCTTTTAGTGAGGTATTTATGCGGCCTTTCCAGTTGTTGCAGATGTCTTGAGAGGTGCATACTAAATGGGGCATTGTATTCTATAATGGGTCTAATGAGGGATGAGTACAGTGGAACAATGGCCTCCTTTTTTCTGGATGAAAAGCCCTTAGTGATGAGGTGTGTCACATTGAAGGATTTTCTGACTGTTGTGACGATGTGGTTATCGAAGGTGAGACCACTGTCGACCTGTGTCCCTAAGTCTCTTATCACACTTTCGGTGTTTAGTGTACTGCCACCTATGTGGTAATTCACTGGTACATTTTTTTCCCAAAAGGGATAACTATACATTTCTTGGCATTGATCTTGAGCCTATGGCTCTGGCACCAAGCATCTGTTTCTGTAAGGCCCTTTTGTAGAATATCCACATAATTTGGGGATTCAATAATGGCTCCTAGTTTGCAGTCATCTGCAAACTTTGTTAGCCAGAGTCCCTTAGTGTTGGCCTGTACTTCACAGAAGTAGATACCAAACAAGAGTGGTCCCAGGGCTGAACCCTGAGGTACTCCAATTGTCACTTGTCTGGAGCTCGATTTGGAGTCGGCTACTTTTACAGTGTGAGTTCTGTCAGTAAGCTAGTTGGCAACCCATCGAGTGACATAGGGATTAATGCCCAGCTTAGTAAGTTTAGCTGTGATTCCAGAGTGGGGGATGGTGTCGAAGGCCTTGGTGTTGGTATTGGAATCAAATGACTAGAAAGGGAAAGATAACAGAATAGGAAGACACAAAGAATTTATTTGGTCTGCAGTACAGAGATTGCCTTCCCTGTCAGGGATTGATATCAGAGTATAGGCAAAGAGAAAGAAATAAGGGGGTCCTAAACAAAAGACCCACACTGGTACAGTTTTTAATACAATCTAGAACAGAAGCTGTCAATCAAAAATGAATAATTAGTATAGCATATACAATATTGCATGATAATTATGAGAATCAATCAGAGGAAGTTAGAAAGAAATGGGGAGAGAGATTAGATAAGCAATTCACAAAGAAACAATGGCAGGATATATATATATATATATATATATATATATATATATATATATATATATATATATATATAGCTCCCAAATATGCAACAAAATCTAGAAGATTTAGGATTTTTGCCTGGAAATGTTTGTGAAGATTGGGAAGAAGGGGTGAAGGCTGCCAGCCTAGTCAAACAGAATTTGATACATAATTCTATCATTTGTAAATATAAATGTAAAATACAGGCTTGTTTCTTAAATGAAAGAAAACACTGTAAAATGTGAACTTCAAGATTGTAGCAACATTGCCATCTGCTGTAAGGAAAACTAAGCCAAGCATTTCACATCTTTTCTTTTGAAGTTAAAATTATGTCTTGTATACCCTTTGATCTAGATAGTGGTGCCAAAGAGGCTAGCTGAACACATCCTTTCTATTGTTTTAACTTAAGGAATAATTACTAGAGTGTACATGTGAAATGTCTTTTATTGTTGTAGTTTCTAAGCAGGTGTTAACTTGCTAAATAATGTAGCCTGTTGGCCTGGGAATTCTAGACTAAGTGCCAAAATTATGTAATGTGTATACTGGGAAAAATCTAAGTGTCAAAATGATGTAATCTGGGAGGGCCCAGAAGAGATGTTTGTGAGTGATCTTAAAATCTATTGCTGAGAGACAGACTGTAAGCATTTTGATCTTGATATCAAACTCTCAGCACTGCCTTATGCTTGCTCTATGAAAGTAAGTTACTTTAGAAGTATGTTTTCTTGTAGAAATAGCTAGGACTATAAAGATTAGACTTATGTTTTTCTGTTATATCAGAACTTTCCTACTGTATTGTTTTACGATTCTGTGTGATGTCTGAACTGTTGGATAGCACTGTGGTGTAGTAGTATTGTCTTGTGTTTTTAATTATTTATTAATAAATATTTAAAAAAACTTTTACCTGTGGCTGGTTTGTGTACAGTTAAGTTAAGCTCTAGAGTACATTGCATATTTATAGAGTTTATTATACAAAGACACTCTAATAAGCCTTAGACTGATTAGTCACACTTGCCAATTGGATAATAATATTACACCGTAATAATTGGACACCCTTTTAAGGGCCTTTGGGTGGCTGATAAGTATTAGCTGGTGGTGGCAGTAATTACTACCGTATAGTCTGGGTAAAGGGGCACAGCTGGAAAATCTGTGCCAGCCTTTCCCAGGAGAGTCTGTGAAGTTGTATAAATACTTATCTCAAAGTGTATGCGGTGTGTCAGCTACCTGGGCAGGGGCACGAAGCACTGGTAGGACAGAGAGGGTATTAGAGGTTAGCTTGCCAGCTAGGCTGAGATCTGGGCCCTATAGCTGTGCCAGTGGGGAGTCTTATTGGGGACCTGGGGAGCAAAGGAGCAACCAGCCCCAGACTGACTGTGTGCACTTAAGGGAAATTGTACTTTAATGTGTGTATTTGTTATCCTTTCCTCTTATATGAGACGCTCTCCCTGGTGTTAGTGGTAAGGATTGAGGCTCCTTGATTGCTGGGCCAGGGCACGGCCATCACAATGTTCACATGTTTTTATATCCCAAGTAGACTCCAGAGAATTTTTCCTCAGGCAGACAGTAAGTGTTGGAGGTGTGAAGGGGAAGAAAGAGGTAATTGGGAACATATTTTCTGGGAGTGTGGTAAGTTGGCAGACTTTAACGATTAACTGCGGGATGCACTGTCAGAGATACTGGTCTGACGAGGGAGATGATTTTTTTGAGCTATGATTCTGAATCGGAATTGCCTAGATATGGTAAGGCCTTGCTGTATCTAATAATGGTGGCTGCCAGAAAAACAATTACCAGAAAATGGAAATCAAAATCTAAACCAACTATACTGGAAGTACTGAATATAGTAACAAAGATAAAACAACTGGAACTGAGATCTTTAGAAAAGGGTAGGAGCAAACTACATAGGAAAAAAATGTGGATTGTCGGAACAATACATACAAGGGAGGAATGAGGTCTAAAAGGAAGCAGGACTTAAATGAATTATGTAATGTTTGAGTTGAAAAGCCTTAGTTGATGTATAATGTTTGCAACCGGTAATGTACCAGTATGGTTTGTGATGTAAAATTCTTGTAACTAGGATTGTGTTGGTATGGTTTGTTTTCATTAATATAAATGTATGATTGCCTTTGTAGTAACTGATGGCTTGATAGAAATGTTTCTTGTTTGAAAAAAAAGAAAGGCAGAAATTGAATAATTTATGTAATGTTGCTTAGGTTATACGATATATAGCAATATATGTGAAGTATAATAAGAAGTTATGTACCTACCATAACGTTCCATGTTAGTTGTCTTCTTCTCGCCTTCTTTCTTGCTGGATGGGTTCGGAGCCGATCCTCGGCTCCGACTCGGCCAATACTAAAGCTCGAGAGCTAATTCCACCGGCTCGAGGCTCCCCTATATCCCACAATGCTAGGCGGTAACTACTCAGATCTCGTTTGATAGCTATACCAAGCAACCCTAGTCTCCATAGAATGGAGTAGGGAAACCCACCTCAAAACAACCTGCATGAAAGGTATCGCAGACCTAAGAAAGGAGAAAAGAGGTGGAAGAACGTGTGGGAATGACGACTTCCAGAGGAAGAACACAAACTGAATTCCTGTCGATCTGTCCAGGCTTGGGGAAGGAGGTGGGGCGAAGAAAGAAGGCGAGAAGAAGACAACTAACATGGAACGTTATGGTAGGTACATAACTTCTTAATGTTAAATTGTCCATCTCGCCTTCATTCTTGCTGGATGGGACCGCGTCCCTAGCACCTTATCCCGGGTGGCCTATCGGAACAGTCTCTTGAGAACAGTGGAACCAAAATTGGCACGGCTTCTGGAAACCATGTCCAATTTGTAATGTGAAATGAATGTATGAGGAGAAGCCCAGGTGGCTGCTGCACAAATGGAATCTATTGGCAGCCTATCCTGGAAAGCTACGGATGTAACTAATGCCCTAGTTGAATGAGCTCTAGGTCTTGAGGGTAGTTTTTGATGTCTTATCTCATAGATGAAGGTAATTGTAGAGGTGAGCCATCTAGAGAGAGATACTTTAGTAACAGGAAGGCCCAATTTTCCTTCCGCATATGACAGAAACAATTGATTAAATTTCCTGAATTGTTTAGTCCTATTTAAGTAATATCTAAGTTGGCGATGAACATCCAAAAAATGTAGCTTTTGTTCCGACCTGTTTGAATAGTTAGGGAAAAAGACGGGGAGATCAATAATTTGGTTTAGGTTTACTTGAGAGGAAACTTTGGGCAAAAAGGATGGATTAGTACGGAGGGATACCCTATCTTTGTGAAACACTAAGTAAGGAGGACGACTGCACAGAGCATGGAGTTCAGATACCCTTCTCGCTGAAGTTATAGCTACTAGAAAAAGTGTCTTCCAAGAAAGCAACTTCAGAGAACATGAAGCTGCCGGTTCGAAGGGGGGAAGGATTAAGGATGCCAGAACCAAGTTCAAATCCCATTGAGGCGGGGGATCTTTGATTGGAGGTTTGAGAAGAAATACGCCCCTTAAAAAGGCTTTACAGAGTTTGTGAGCCATGATGCTAGACTCCGAGACACCAACATGAAAATTAGATATGGCAGCCAATTGAACTCTAATGGTAGATGCAGATGATCCTAAATGAAAGAGTTCTGCTAGAAAATCTAGAATAGACTGGATAGGTGCTGTAAAGGGATCTATGTTTTTTGACGTTGCCCAAAAGGAGAAGCGTTTCCATTTGCTACTATAAATCTTCCGGGTAGAAGATTTATGAGAGGCTATCAAGATATCTTGGACTGAGCGAGATATTGAGGGAAGCCTGGCTAAGGTTGGAATCGGAGAAACCATGCTGTGAGGTTTAGAGAAAGCAGAGATTGGTGCAGCTGACCCGATTGGTGGGTTATCAGATCTGGTACTGGGTCCAGATGCCAAAGCTGCTCCAAAAGGTAACGATGAAGAAACGGAAACCATATATGTCGAGGCCAGTAAGGGGCAATGAGGATCATTGTCACTCTCAAGGCAATGGCTTTCTGAATTAGTTGAGATATCAGTGGAAAGGGGGGAAAGGCATACAGAAGTCCCCGGGGCCAATCGTGAACTAGAGCGTCTCTGGTGGGATGGCCTGGTAATGGGAAGAGAGTGAAGAAGTCGTGACACTTGCTGTTTTGGGGAGTAGCAAAAAGATCGCAGCAAGGCTGGCCCCATCTTAGGAATACTTCTTCTAGAACTGATTTCTTTAGAGACCACTCGTGGGGCATGAGAATTGCCCTGCTCAATTTGTCTGCAATAACGTTGGATTTCCCGGGAATGTGCGTTGCTATCAGAAAACGCTGAGAAGAGATCGCCCATTGCCAAAGTCTGAGTGCCTCTCGACATAAAGGGTATGATCTGGTTCCGCCTTGTTTGTTGATGTACCACACTACGGACATGTTGTCCGTTTGAATTGCAATAGTCCCAGTGGGAAGAGAGTTGTGAAGGGCTTGCAACGCTAAAAGCACTGCTCTCATCTCTAAGACATTTATGTGCAAGTGGCACTCGAAAGGTTGCCACGTGCCTTGGACTGTCCTGCCATGGTAATGCCCCCCCATCCGATCAGGGAGGCGTCTGTTGTCAACGTGGCGACTGGGGGGGGGGAGTGAAGGGTCTTCCTCGGAGAAGTTGAGGTGATGTGATCCACCAAGACAGTTGATTCTTGCATGATTGAGTTATCAAAATGGTATGGGACATCGGGAGCTGTTGAAAGGACCATTGAGTAAACAGCATCCATTGGAGGATCCTCATGTGAAAGCGAGCCAAGGGGAGAAGGGGAATAGCTGCGGCCATGAGTCCTAACACCTTCAAAACTAATCTGGCTTTGACTTTGTTGCATTGTAAGAGAAGGGAAACTTGTTTTTGAATATCTGACCCTCTCTGCTCTGTGAGTCTGGCTGAAAGATTGAGTGTGTTTAAGGTGGCGCCTATAAAGGTAATAGATTGACAAGGCGACAAGGCAGATTTTTCGAAATTTATCAAAATGCCTAGAGCTTGGCAAGATTGGATGGTGAAGTCCCTGGATAGAAGAAGCTGATGTCTGGTGGTGGCGGTAAGGAGCCAGTCGTCTAAATATGGAAACACCTGGAATCCTTGACGTCTCAAGTGAGCCCCGACCACTGCCATGCATTTGGTAAACACACGAGGGGCTGTAGTGAGACCAAAGGGCAGGGCCCTGAACTGGTAGTGACTGACTCCCAGCCTGAAGCGGAGATATCTCCTGGAGCGTCTGTTCATCTTGATGTGGAAGTACGCGTCCTGAAGATCTATCGAGCACATCCAATTGTCCTGACCCAAGAAGGGTAGAATGGACTGAAGCGTGACCATCCGGAATTTTGTTTTCCTGATATACTTGTTTAAGTAGCTGAGATCCAGTATGGGTCTCCAGTCCCCTGTTTTTTTGGTACCAAAAAGAATTTGGAGTAGATTCCGGATCCTTGCTGGTCTGCTGGGACTGATTGGATAGCTCTTTTTGATAGCAGCTTTGAAATTTCTAATGCTGCTTGATCCCTTAGACCGGGTGGAACGTCTGGAAGGGATCTTTTGGGTTGGGATGGGATGTGAATAAAGGGAATTTTGTAACCCTCGGATATGATCGACTGTACCCATTTGTCTTGAGTAAGGGAAAGCCAGGCTTTTGGGTACAGGGATAACCTTCCCCCGACTGCCTCCGAAGGTGGACAGCCGGGCAGCCCCTCAAGGATGCTGAAAGGGTTTATCAGAGAACATTTCTCTGCTACCCTGGTTTTGCGGACCTCCTCTGCCTCTAGGGCGGCATCTATTATTATTCCCCCCTCTGCCTCTAGAGGGGAATCAACCTTGTGCGTCAGATGAGACTCCCTGGGATTGTTTGTGGAACCACATCTTTCCTCCCCTCTGACCTTTGGGATAGGGTCTAGAAGGGGTAGAAAAACAGACTCCTATGGCAGAGTGAGTCTTACCTTCTACCTCGCACCTGGTCAATGTATCCTTCACCTGTGGACCAAACAAGGATGATCCATCAAAGGGAGAATTGGTGAAGGACGCCTTGAAAGGGTCCGCAAAGTTGCATAGCTGCATCCAGGCATGACGTCGTAAGGCAACACCTGTGCCTGCGGCTCTACTCGCCCCATCTGCAGCATATGAGACGAGACCAGCCGCATGGAGGAGTTAACGATGGAATTCAGGGTTACCAACTGGGAGTTCATTGTGTCTTTGAACCCCTCAGCTGTAGGATCCTTTATCAGTTCACCCATATCCTTGAGTAAATCTCTCTGGAGACGAGTGAAGTGGCATAAGTAATTCAGCGAACGCATTGAAAAGGTCGCTGATGAGAACATCCGCTTGCCGTACCTGTCCATGGTCCTAGATTCCTTATTAGGAGGATGGACAGGAACCGAAGGATTGGCTAACTCCTTCTTAGTGGCCGCAGCCACCACCATGGCATCAACAGGGACACCTTTGGATAAAAAATCTTTATCTCTAGGGGCAGTAATAAATTTAGATGGTCTCCTCGGGGTGGGTTCCACTGAATCAGGAGCTGTCCAAGCCTTCCTTGCCACCACTTCCATAAGGGGGTCAAAGGGAGGGGACACCCAGGAGGTAGAAGGTCGAGAGCCAAACGCCTCAAGATACACTGACTCATCCTCCGAAGGGTTAAGGGCTGGCCAGTTCCCCCTCTGTTTGAGGATCTCAAGGATGTCAGCAAAGGAGACATCCTCAGAGGGGGATCGAGGGGAACCTTCAGATTCCTCTAAGTCAGTGTCAGAGGTGATAGACTCAGGGGAGTCAATGTGCTTCCTCTTGCACTGCCTCTTCCTAGGGAGATCTCCTACCGGGTCAGGAGAGGCCTCGGAAGAGGAGGAAATTCCCAGTGGGGAAACTTGAGGAGTTGGCTCTCTGCGATCTAAGGCAAGGGGGTGAGTAGAAATCACCGCAGGCACTGTAGATGGGGGGGGGCTGAAGGAGCCGACTGTGGGGCAGACCCTGGTTCTAGCACGCTCCGCATGACCTCGAAGGCACCCCTGTCAGGCAAGGCCAGAGGCCCCCGCTCCGAAGAGACAAGGACCTCCCCCAGCACTGACAGGGACAGCTCCGAAGCCGATGTCGGAGCCGAACTCACCAGCGCCGAAGCCCCGAGAGGGAGAGCGGGGTCGGACAAGGGTCCAATGCCACTCGCCCCCTCGGAGCAAGCGAGGGAAGCTCGGCGCCGAGATCCCTCCAAGGAGGAGATCGGAGCAGACGGCGGAGCCGAAAGGGAAGGTATCGGATCCGACGCTCCGACAAGCCCTGGCTCCGAACTCAAAGGAGTCGGAGGAGGAATGTATTGGGGAACGGAAATAGCCACTGACTGCTGAGTCGGGCTATGCAGCATTTGGGCCAGTGCCTCGGACTTGAGAAGTCTACTCACTACCCTTTGCAAATCGTGGTCAGATAACCTGGAAGACCGTGAGGAATGAGTTTTATGGCTCCATTCAGAAAGAAGAGGGGATCCTGGTGCCGAATGCACGGAGCCGATAGAGGGGGATCTAGATCTCTTCCTAGACTGTGGCTCCGATAAGAGTATCGAAGCCAACGGAGTTTTATCAGCCTCGGCTCCAGCCGGAGCCGAGGTAACAGTATGAGGCTTGGATACATCGGCTCCGGCCGGAGCCGATATCGAAGCCGACTTAACCTTTCCAGCAGTCGACTCAGAAACCGGAGCCGACTGTTTGGAAGTTTTAGAAGGCTTCCCCGACACAGACTGAGTCGGGGGGCCTTCAGGCTTTAATAAGCCCCGCAAGATTAATTTATTTTTGCGTTCCTGCAGGACTCTAGGGCTAAAACCATGACAAACAGCACAAGAGTCCTGCAGGTGCAAAGGTCCCAGGCAATACACACAAGAAGTGTGATCGTCTGTCAGAGACATTTTCTGACAGCACGAGTCACACTTCTTGAAGCCTGAGACGGCGTCTTTTGACATAGTGAAAGGAGTGCCTGACAAAAACACAAACACACTACAGACACACCCTCTACCGAAGAAAATTATTAAATTATTAAGGCTACCACAAAGCCACAAACACACATACAAGCTCTTAACAAAAAAACTACTAATTTAGTCCACTAAAGGACGGGGGAAGGGAAGGGGCCGAAGGCCTACAAGTTAAGGGAAGAAAAGGAAGGGAATATAGACCCGAAAAACAGGGGTTGATTTATCTAAATATTAATTAAACTAAAAAGGTTATGGTATGAAATAATAGGGGGTTAAGAAATACCTATTACGGTAAAAACTCTCACTAACCTGCCTGAGCCGGTAGAAAAGCACCTCGTCAGCTATAGCGGCAAACGAGATCTGAGTAGTTACCGCCTAGCATTGTGGGATATAGGGAAGCCTCGAGCCGGTGGAATTAGCTCTCGAGCTTTAGTATTGGCCGAGTCGGAGCTGAGGATCGGCTCCGAACCCATCCAGCAAGAATGAAGGTGAGATGGACAACTTAACATTGTTTATTATGTTAATATAGTTTGATTAGTTTTATATGAATGATAATTTGACTATGTTACAAGTGATACTTCAATAAAGATACTTGGAAAAAAAAAAAAGAAAAACTACAAAAGTGGCTATGGCCCTGGTTGTATGAGCTTGAACAGGTTTGGGAAGATTTATAACTTGTTTAGTATAGATGAAGAAAATGGAAACAGAGAGCCATTTTGCTAGAGTAACTTTAGATACTGGAAGGCCCTTCCTAGGGCCTGCAAAGGAAAAAAGAAGTTATGTACTCACCATAATTTTCCATCTGAGTAGTTCTACTGTCTTCAACTTGTGGGTACCAGATCTGTATCAGATCCGAGCCAGAAATTTCACTAGCATCTGCTCCGAGCTCCAAGCCCCTCCCCTTATCCATAATACACCACCACTACCTTCCAACTCCCAAATCGAGTTTGCTGCAACTTACACTGAGAACCCGACCTCAAAAAACATCTTACGCACCTAAAATCAGCCAAAAAGACTATCCATATGGTAAAGCCAGGGGGAAGAAGGGAGGGGTGGTTGAAGACAAATGAAGAACTACTCAGATGGAACATTATGGTGAGTACATAACGTCTTTATCTGAAGTAGTTTACTTCATTTGATCTTCAACCTGTGGGACAGAGTCCTCAGCTACTAAACACCTGGGTGGCCCTCATGGAAGGATATTCCGGAGCACCGCGGAACCAAAGGATGCTCTCCTTCGAGAAATCAAATGCAATTTATAGTGAAAAATAAAGGTATGAGATGAGGACCAAGTAGCTGCAGAACAAATATCATCCAGTGAAACCCTGTCCGTATGGAAAACCATATATGGAACTTTAACAGACAATGCTTGTAGTTCTGACACCCTCTTAGCAGAGGTGATAGCCACTAGAAACGCTGTTTTCCAAGACAAAAACTTAAGATCTGTGGTTTCCCATGTTCAAATGGCAGAGCGACCAATGCTTGAAGAACCATAGTAAGGCCCCATGGAGAAATAGGATCTTTGACCAGAGGTCATAAGAGGAAGGTACCTTTAATAAAAGCTTTACAAAGTCTGGAAGAGGCTAGAGAAGCAGAATTCTCGCCCACGTGAAAATGAGAGATGGCAGCTAGTTGAACCTTGACTGTAGAAGAAATATTTGCCAGAAAATCGAGAATAGCTGAAACAGGAACCGTGAAGGGGTCTAAACTCCTTTGAGAATCCCAAAAGGAAAAAAATTTCCATTTACTATGATAAACCTTCCTGGTGAATGACTTATGAGCTGCTACCAGAACAGATTTGACTGAAGAAGACAATCCAGGAGTGCTAGCAATTAAGGGAACTGGAGCAGCCAAGCCGTGAGCTTCAAACTGTCCAGACTCGGATGAGGGACCCTCGAGGGGTGTGAAATGAGATCCTCAATGGGATCCAAGATCCAAGGTGGAGCCAGAAGATGAGACCAAAGGAAGGGAAACCATATCTGGCGAGGCCAAAACGGGGCAATGAGGATCACTTTGCTCCCTAGTCAGCAAGCTTTCTGTAGAAACCTCGGAATAAGGGGTACAGGAGGATAAGCATAGAGAAGACCTAGAGGCCAAGCATGGACTACAGCATCTCTGAGGGACTCCCACAGCTGGGGGGTCAGAGCAAAGAACTCGCTGCACTTCGCATTAGAAGGAGATGCGAAGAGATCGCAGCAAGGCTGACCCCACGCTAGAAAGATCTGCTCTGCTACTGAAGGATTCAGAGACCACTCGTAAGGCATCAGAATAGTCCAGCTTAGTTTGTTCGCTAGAATGTTGGACCGTCCCGGAATATACGTTGCTACCAGAAAACGACCGGTGGAGATCGCCCATTCCCAAACTCTTATGGCCTCGCAACAAAGTGGGTAAGTTCTGGTCCCTCCCTGTTTGTTGATATATCAGACCACTGACATGTTGTCTGACCAGATTGCAATGGTTCCTAGAGGTAGAAAGGCATGAAGGGCCTGCAGCGCTAAAAGGATGGCCTTCATCTCCAGAACACTGATATGCAAGCTCGTCTCGATCGGGGACCACATGCCTTGGACTGCCCTTCCCAAACAATACCCCCCCACCCTAGTTGGGAGGTGTCCATGGTCACTGTGGCTTGGGCAGGAGCTGGAACAAAAGGTCGCCCCTCCAGAATTTCCAGAGAATGCATCCACCAAAGGAAGGATGACCTGCAAACTCGGCTGAGGTGTATTGGATGCGACAATGGAAGATCCAACAGGGACCACTGCACTGCTAGAGTCCACTGTAATACTCGCATATGTAATGGAGCACATGGAAGAAGCATTACGGTCGCCGCCATAGAACCTAGGGCCCTCAAAACTGATTCTGCTGAGGGAAGGTGAGAACGATAGATAAAGGCAACATGCATCCTTAGGTTTTGAACTCTCCGTGGTCAGGAAGATTTTTGTCTTTAGAGTATCTATCCGTGCCCCCTATGTAGTCTATCACCTGGACAGGATTCAGAAGAGATTTGGATGCGTTGATTGTAATCCCTAAGTGGAGTGCAAGCTTTAGGAGAAAATCTCTGGTCCAACAAAGTAGATGCTTGGTGGGAGCAGTACAGAGCCAATCATCCAGGTAAGGGTAGACTTGAATCCCCTGAAGCCTCAGGTGAGCCGCTATTACTGCCATCACTTTGGTAAACACCCTGGGGGCTGTGGTGAGACCAAAGGGTAGGGCTCGAAATTGGTAACGGTTGGCTCTTAGCCAGAAGTGGAGGAACCTCCTGGAGCTTCTGTGTATCTTTATGTGATAGTAAGCATCCTGGAGGTCAGAAGAGCACATCCAGTTGTTCTCTTGCAGGTATGGCATGATGGACTGTAAGGTGACTATCCGGAACTTTTCTTTGGCAACTGACAGGTTTCGGGTAGATAGGTCCAGAATGGGCCTTTAGTCCCCCCATTTTCTTTGGCACCAAAAAGAACATGGAGTAGATGCCAGATCCAGACTGATCTGGGGGGTACATGTTTGATGGCTCGTTTCTCTAGCAGCTTGGAAATTTCTAGTGCTACAGCATCCCTTTGTGTGGGTAGTACATCCGGGAGGTGTTTGTGCGGTTTGGGAGGAACCACAAATGGGATTGAGTATCCTCGGGAAATTATATGAAGCACTCAACAGACTGATGATACGGACCCCCATTTCATCAGGTGCAATGACAGGCAACTCCCGACTGTCTCCAGTGTAGAGCAGTCAGGCAACCCCTCAAAGTTGCTGCACGGGCATGTCCGAGAAAGGTTCTCGAGACCCAAAATTCCTCGGAACCCCACTGCCTCTGGGCCGGCGTCTATCCTGTCCCCCTCAGCCTTTAGGGAAAGAACAGCCCAGAGTGTCCCGGGAATACTGAGACTTCCGGAACCACATCTTCTTTTGCCCTCACTGATTCCAGAAAAAGGATCTTTGAGGGTTCGAGAGGTGGATTCCAATCACAGACAGTGTCTTCCCGTCTTTCTCACTCTGGACCAAGGTGTCTTGGACGGTCTTACCAAAGAGGGTAGAACCGTCATAAGGGGCGTTCACAAAAGACATCTTGAAGGGTTGCGTGAATTGACATAATCTGAGCAACACGTTACACCTTATGGACACCCCAGACCCAGCTGCCCTAGCCGCTCCTTCAGTAGCATGTGAGAGGAGTCGCATGGATGTGTTGGAAACCGCTGTCAAAGTAGCCATCCTCATGGAGAACGTGTCTCTATCCTCCTGCAACATGGACTTTGGGGGAGACTCAGCCAGTTCCTTAACCAGGTCGCACTGTAGTCTAGCAACGTGGGCCACATAGTTCAGTGCCCTGATGGAAAAAGTCGCTGATGCATAAACAAGCTTCCCTAGGCGGTCCATCACCCTAGACTCATGGTCAGGGGGATGAACCGAGGAACACTCCTAGGCTAGTTCCTTTTTGGTGGCCGCTGATACCACCATAGCATCTACTGGGGACCCTTTATTCCATGCTGATCTGTCTGTGGGGGGGGGGCTCAAAATTTTGTCTGGGTGTTTGGGGATTGGTTCTACGGTGTCCAGCTCCTTCCAAGCCCGGGAGGTGACCAAATCCACCAAGGGATCCATGGGAGGGGACACCCAGAAAGTAGACGGGTCCATGCCGAAAGCCTCCAGCAACATGGATTTGTCCAAGGAAGGTTTTGGGGAGGACCAACCTCCCCGCTGGCGTAGGATTTCCATGATGTCTCCAAAGGAGACAGCCTCGAGAGGTGATCTGGGGAAACCTTCCTCATCATCCAAATCCGTGTCCTCAGTGAGGGACTCGGGGGAGTCCAAGTGCCTCCTCTTGTACGTATGCTTGCAAGGTACATCTCTGGTGGGGCTCTCCAGGGGGAACTCGCAAGCCACTTGTTCCCCAGGGGGAACTGCCTGGGCTCCTCGAGCACGAGCTGTCCCTCACGTAAAATAATGAGATTCTCACACAAAGCAGAGGGAGTCGGGGCAGATTCCGAAGAAATAGTCAAGGACCTCGATCCAGTGGAGAAAACCCTTTCTACCACGTCAAATGTCAAAGGAGAACAAGCTTCCTGGGCTACCAATAAGGGAACCGCTCTCCCCGGATCCGACGCAAGAATCGGAGCCGGGCCCGAAGTGGACCGAGCTCCGGGGGGGGGGGGGGGACTTGGCCCGAAAATGTCAGAGTCGATGGAAAAGGATCCGACACCCAGGCTCCAGCTCTGAGAGCCACTTGGATCCAAGATAGTTGGATTCGACATGCTCTAGGCAGCTTTTGGCGTCGAGGAGATAGGTACCATCGGCGCCAACCCCCTGACTAAGGCCATCCTTGGATCCATGTACTCCGAACCTTGAGGTTGGATCTGAGAAGGAGAAATTAGTGTGAAGAAGGGAAGTGAGCCCCCCCTCCAGAGGGAGAGGGGGCTGGCAAGACTCCCATCTGAATTTGTGTTCGAATGCACCTCCGCATCATTTTATCCATGTTGACTTCAGAAAGGCTGCTGGTGGACCGCGACAACGCCATGGACTCTGACCTGGCGGATCGAGGAACGGAGGCTCTAGATGGTGGTCATGGCTCCGCTGGCTCCAGGGAAAATCTGGGAGATCAGAGCCGTGGGGAGTCATGGTGCCTAGGCTGACTCTTGGCGGAGTTCCTGATGGAGCTCTTTCCTTCTCTGACTGGTGCTCTCTCTCCTTCTCTCTCTGCCTTTTCTGCACTCCGCTTCCGCAGTCTTAGAAGTGGAAGGGTGAGTCCCAGCATGAGAGGGAGGAGAAGGAAGAACAAGACAGGAAGGAGAGGCGGCCACAGCAACCCCTGTAACTGAAGCAGAAGAGGAGGCAGCCACCTCCGTAGAAGGTAGAAGGCCTTTCAAGGCTAACTTGGCCCATCTATCCTTAATGGTGTGCAGGTTAAAACCTGCACAAATAGCACAATCAGTACTCAAATGGGCTACACCCAAACACATCACGCAGAGTGTGGCCATCAGTGGGTGACAATCTGTGGCCACACTCAGTGCACCTCTTAAAAACTGGCTTAGAATCAGCCATGTCCAACACAAAGATTTAGAGAAATTTAAACAAGAAATAGAAAAAAACTATTTCTCTACAACACACCTACTCACCACACTCTCAGAAAGCACACAGAACACTGAGGGGGGGGGGGCAGTTATACACTAAACTAACTACCTAAAACTAAACAAAAAGCCTAAAACTCAATGCACCAGCAAGGGGAGGAAGAGATGGAACCTACACTGACAAAACTGCACTCAACAAACACTAAAAATACCAAAACAACCCAACTCACAACTCGGAGCTCAGAATCACCATGCTTATGGCTAGCCGCGGCAAATGAGATCTGGGGGTTGCAAGGTAGTGGCGGTGTATTATGGGTAAGGGGAGGAGCCTGGAGCTTGGAGCAGATGCTAATGAAATTGCCAGCTCAGATCCGATATGGATCCGTTACCCATAGGTTGAAGATCAAATGAAGTAAACTACTTCAGATTAAATAATTGATTTGCCTTCCTAAAATCTTTTGTCCTGTGTAGATAAAAACATAATTGCCTATGGACATCCATCAAATGCAGTATGTATTTACCTTTGTTACTGAAGTTAGGAAAGAAAGAGGGGTTGGTGCGCAAGGAAACTGCCTTTATGGAAAATCAGGTAAGGAGGATTGGTGCAGTGAAGGGATCAACATCATGCGGACTTAAATAGAAGTTATGTTCTTACCATAACGTTCCATGTTAGTGTTCATCTCACCTTTGTTCTTGCTGGATGGGTTCGAGCCGATCCTCGGCTCCGACTCGGCCACTCTAAAGCTCGAGTTGCATCTCAGAGAAGCTCGAGGCTCCACTATATCCCACAATCCTCCTGCCATTACCTCAGATCTAGTTTGCAAACAAACCAGACCAATAACCCAATAACTGTGAAAGAATCACACCTCTAACAACAGGCAGAAGAAGGGTGACTCTACATCCTAGCAAAATAATATGCATAATAGCATATAGCCCATAAGAAAGAGGTGGTAGGAAGGGGTTAAGATCATTTCAACTCCTCTAGTCCTACCCATTCTTCCAGGCCAGGGAAGGAGGGTGGGAATGTAAGAAGAAGGCGAGATGAAGACAACTAACATGGAACGTTATGGTAAGGACATAACTTCTATATGTGAGAGTGTTCAATCTCGCCGTTCATTCTTACTGGATGGGACAGCGTCCTAGCTCCATCACCCTGGTGACTCATGGAAGAGACTCCTGAGAACAGTGGAACCAAAATGTCCTGTCTTTGGAGGCTAAATCCAACTCTATAATGAGTGATGAAAGTATGTGGAGTAGACCAAGTGGCTGCTGCACAAATGGTGTCAATAGGCAGAGCTGCTTGAGCCAAGGAAGTAGCCAAATGGATCTGGTGGAATGGGCCTTAGGTTTGGTAGGTAGGACTGATTTGACTTAGACTATACAAAGGCTAATCAGAGATGTTAGCCATCTGGATAAAGATACCTTTGAAACTAATTGCCATGCCCTTTCTGCTTTCTGCATAGGAGACAAACAGCTGATCAGATTTCCTGTAATTGTTAGTCCTATCCAAATAAAACCTTAATTGCCTGTGAACATCCAGACAGTGTAATTTTTGTTCAGACCTATTAGTATGGTTCTTGAAAAGACAGGGAGTTCAATGCATTGGTTAATATTTGATGTTGAAACCACCTTAGGAAGGAAAGATGGATTAGTTAAAGGAAACTCTGTCCTTATGGAACACAAGTAAGGTGGTCGACCGATAAGTGCTTGAAGTTCTGAAATTCTTCTAGCTGATGTGATAGCCACCAGAAAAGTGTCTTCCATGATAATAACTTTAAGGAAGGATGAAGCAGGTTCGAAGGGTGGAATCATGAGTTGTGACAGTAACAAATTTAAACTCCATGGAGAAGGAGGATTTCTTACAGGAGGTCTGAGATGAAAGGTTCCTTTCATAAAAGCCTTGCAGAGTTTGTGGGACATTATGGAAGATTCAGAAATACCCACATGGAAATTAGAAATAGCTGCCAATTGAACCTTAAGAGTAGATGGAGATGAACCTGCATGGAAGAGTTCAGCAAGAAAATCGAATACTAGTTGGATGGAAGTGGTGAAAGGATCTATGTCCTTTCCTTGTGCCCAATATGAAAAGCGTTTCCATTTACTCAAATAAATCTTTGTAGTGGAAGATTTATGAGAAGCTATCAAAATATCTCTAACAGAGTGAGATAATTGAGGAAGCCTGGCTACGGTTGGAAGTGGAGGAACCAAGCAGTGAGGTTCAGAAGAGATGGGTGAGGAACTCCCGACTGATGGATCAGTAGATCTGGAACTAGGTCCAGATTCCACAGTTCGCTCTGTTTGATGGGCTCGAAGAAAGGGGAACCACACTTGTCGAGGCCAGTATGGGGCAATGAGGATCAATGAGGCCTTTCCAGGTTCGATAGCTTTCTGTATTACTTGGGAATCAGTGGGAAAGGAGGAAATGCATACAGAAGTCCCGGAGGCCAAACTTGGACTAGGCGTCCCTGCTGGGTTGGCCTGGTAAAGGAATAGAGTGAAGTATTCTCTGCACTTGCTGTTTTGGGGAGTAGCAAATAGATCGCAGCAAGGCTGACCCCATCTGCAGAAGATCTCTCTGCCATCTGTGGATTGAGAGACCACTCGTGAGGCATGAGAATAGCTCTGCTCAACCTGTCCGCAATGTGATTGGATGAGCCCGGGATGTGCGTTGCTATCAGAAAGCGCTGAGGACTCTGCCCATTGCCACAGTCTCATGGCTTCTCGACACAGGGGTAAGATCTGGTTCCGCCTTGTTTGTTGATGTACCACACTACAGACATATTGTCTGTCTGAACTGCCACTGTTCCCAAGGTAAGAGGGCTTGGAAGGGCTTGCAACGCTAAAAGCACTGCTCTCATCTCCAGAACATTTATGTGCAAGTGGCACTCCATGTTGGACCATGTGCCCTTGGACTGTCCTGCCCTGATAATGACCCCCACCCGATCAGGGAGGCATCCATTGTCAGAGTAGCAACCGAGGAGGTAGAACAAATGGTCGACCCATAGTGAGATCCTGATTGTACACCCACCATGAGATGCTCATCTGCAAGAGTCTGTGATCATAATGGTGTGAGACATTGGAAGTTCCTGGTATGACCATTGAGAAAAGCATCCACTGGAGGATCCTCATGTGGTATCTGGCCAATGGAAGGAGGGTATGGCGCTGCCATGATTCCCAACACCTTTAGAACTAACCGGGCTTTCCTGCTCTGTTGTTGAGAAGTAGTGATACCAATTGTTTGAATGTCTGATATCCTTATTGGAGGGAGCTTTGCAGACATGTTTACAGTATCTAATTCTGCTCTGATGTATGAAATATGCTGTGAGGGTGATAAGCAAGACTTTTCAAAGTTTATTGAGATACCTAGTTGGGAACAGATGCGAAAAGTGTAATCTCTGGCCATCAGAAGGAGATGCTTGGTGGGAGCTGTGAGGAGCCAGTCATCCAAATATGGAAACACCTGGAATCCTTGTCGTCTCAGGTGAGAAGCTACCACTGCCATGCATTTGGTAAACACCGGGGGCAGTGGTGAGACCAAAGGGCAGGGCCCTGAATTGAAAATGACTGGTTCCCAGCCTGAAGCGGAGGAATCTTCTGGGCGTCTGTTCATTTTGATGTGATAGTACGCGTCCTGAAGGTCTATAGAGCACATCCAGTTTCCTTTTCCCAATAGGGAAGAATGGATTGCAGTGTGACCATCCGAAATCTTGTTTTCTTGACCGATCTGTTCAAGATACTGAGATCTAAAATTGGTCTCCAGTCCCCTGTTTTCTTTGGAACTAAAAAGAACCTTGAGTAGATTTCGGATCCTAGTTGGTCTGCTGGCACTGGCTGAATAGCTCTTTTTGCAAGCAGTTTTGTAATTTCCAAAGCTGCTATATCCCTTTGGCGGTGGGACATCTGGAAGGGATTTTTTGACTGATTTGGAAAGAAGCGAAGAAAGGGAATAGAATAACCCGGAAATGATGGACTGTACCCATTTGTCTTGTGTCAAGGATAGCCAGGCTTCTGGGTACAGTGACAATCTTCCCCCCACTGCCTCCGGAGAAGGGCAGTCGGGCAACGCTTCAGGGATGCTGAAAGGGCTTATCGGAGGGCGTTTCTCGATTGCCCTGGTTCTGCGGACCCCTCTGCCTCTAGGCGGCGTCTACCATTGTTGTTCCCCTCTGCCTCTGGCGAGGGAACCGACTCTGTCGTCAGGCGAAGTCCCTTGGGATTGTTTACGGAACCACATCTTTCCCCCCTTCTGGCCTTTGGGGTAAGGCCTAGAAGGAGTAGAAAAACGGACTCCGATGGCAGAAAGGGTCTTGCCATCAGTCTCGCACCTAGTCAGGGTTTCTTTCACTTGTGGACCAAAAAGAGATGATCCATCAAAAGGGGAGTTCGTGAAAGGCGTCTTGAAAGGTTCCATAAAATTGCATAGCCGCATCCAGGCGTGCCTACGTAAGGCTACCCCTGTTCCTGCGGCTCTGCTCGCTCCATCGGCCGCATAAGAGAGGAGGCGCATGGAGGAGTTGGAAATAGAATTAAGGATAGCCAGCTGCGTGTTCATTTTCTCTTGGAAACCCGCAGCTGTAGGGTCCTTTAGCATTTCACTCGCTTCTTTGATCAAGTCCCTTTGAAGACGAGTGAAATGGCACAGATAATTCAGCGAACGCATAGTAAATGTCGCTGAGGAGAACATCCGCTTCCCGTACCTATCCATGGACCTAGATTCCTTGTTAGGTGGATGGACAGGCACTGAAGGATCAGCCAGTTCCTTCTTTGTGGCGGCAGCTACCACCATAGCATCCACAGAGACTCCTTTTGATAAAAATTCCTTGTCTGATGGAGCTGTGATGAATTTGGAGGGTCTCCTGGGAGTGGGGTCCACTGAATCAGGAGCCGTCCATGCCTTTTTAGCAACCACCTGCATGAGGGGGTCGAAGGGGGACACCCAGGAGGTGGAAGGACGAGAGCCAAATGCCTCAAGACACACAGATTAGTCCTCCGAAGGGTTGAGGGCTGGCCAATTTCCCCTCTGTTTAAGGATCTCCAGAATGTCTGCAAATGAGACATCTTCAGAAGGGGAACGGGGAACCCTCAGAATCATCCAGATCTGTGTCGGACGTGATAGACTCAGGTGAGTCAATGTGCTTCCTCTTGCACTTCCTCTTCCGAGAGGGCTCTCCTGCCAAATCAGGAGAGGCCTCGGAAGAGGATGAAATCCCCAAAGGGAGCTCCTGAGGAGCTGGCTCTCTGCGGTCCGGGATGAGGGGTGAGTCGATTTACCCTGAGGCAGCATAGAGGGAGGGCTGGAGCCGACTGTGGTAGAGCCAGGCTCTAACACACTCCATGACCTCGAAAGCACCCCTGTCAGGCAGAGCCAGAGGTCCCCGCTCCGAGGAGCTAAGGACCCCCTCGGCACCGACAGTGATGGCTCGAGGCCGATGTCGAGCCGAACTCACCAGCGCCGAAGCACCGAGAGGGAGAGGGGGTCGGACAAGGGTCGATGCCACTCACCCCTCGGAGCCGACGAGGGAAGTCGGCGCCGAGATTCCTCCATGGAAGAAAGCGGAGCCGGCAGCCGGGCGAAGACAATTGTCTCGGCTCGAGGTGACCACAGTCTCGGTTCCGACACGACCCGGCTCGAACTCAAGAGAGTCGAAGGAGGAAAGAGTTGATGGACGGGGCAGGCACCGACTGATGAGTCGGGCTCTGAAGCATCTGGGCTAGTGCCTCAGACTTGAGTAGTCGAATCACCACCCTCTGAAGGTCATGATCGGACAGCCTCGATGACCTAGAGGAATGAGACCTTTGGCTCCGTTCAGACAGCAGGGGAGATCCTGGAGCTGAATGAACGGAGCCAAGAGAAGGTGACCTAGACCTCTTTCTGGTTGTCGGCTCCGAAGATCTTGTCGGAGCTGACATCGGTACCTCGATAACCTCGGCTCCGGCGGGCGAGGAGCCACAGAAACTGTGGACTGAGTCTTATCGGCTCCAGCGAAGCCGATAAAGGCAAAGGTTGAACAACCTGAGGTCTCGGCTCAGAAGCGGAGCCGAGACCTCGATGCCTTGGAGGGCTTCCTGTTGAGACAGACAGGGAATCCTCAGGCTTCAACACGCTTCTCAGAATAAGCTTGTTTTTCTTTCCTGCAGGACCCTGGGGCTGAAGCCATGGCAAACAGCACAGGAGTCCTGCAGGTGCAAAGGCCCCAGACAATAGACACAAGAAGTGTGAGCGTCTGTCAGAGACATTTTCTGACAGCACGCATCACACTTCTTGAATCCGGAGACCTTTGCTTCTTTTGACATAGCCTAACTGGTGAACACAAACACACACTCAAACACACCAGTTATACCCTGTCAGAATAACAACTTTAGTACAAATACTAAAAAATAAAGTACCATAAACAGTAGTTAAACTACACAAACACTCCCTAGGGAAGGGAAGGCCTAAGGCCCAAGGGAAGAACTAAAAGTTCTTTTAAACAAAAAACGGGAAAAATTAGGTCGGGGATAAAGTTCAATGAACTACACTAATTTGAGAATAATTAAACTAAAAAAGGGGTAAAAAGAGTAACTTTTAATAGAAAAAGCTTAAACTCACCAGGAACCGGTAGAACAACCAACCTCGAAGCTGTAGCGGCAAACGAGATCTGAGGTAACTCTCGCCTAGCATTGTGGGATATAAGGGGAGCCTCGAGCCGGTGGAACCAACTCTCGAGCTTTAGAGTGGCCGTCCGAACCCATCCAGCAAGAATGAAGGCGAGATAGACAACTTAACATCTGCCTTTATGGAAAATCAGGTAAGGAGGTTGGGAAGATGAAGCCAAAATCTTTGATACTCTTCTAGAAGATGAAATGGCCACTAGGAAGCTGATATTCCAAGGCAGAAATTTCATATCACATGTCGCTGCAAGTTCAAATGGGGGCTGAACAATAAAACACAGCACTACGTTTTGGTCCTATGAAGGGGAGGGGTCCTTATGAGGTGGTCTTGTAGAGTTTGTGGGAGATCAGTGATAAGTTATCTTTCCCAATGTGAAAATCAGAAATTGCTGCTAATTGCAGTTTAATTGTAGAGGCAGCTGCACCATTATCAAAAAGGTGAGCCAAAAATTCAAGAATAGAGTGGATTGGTGCAGTGAAGGGATCAACATCATGCTGTTGAGCACAGTATACAAATCTTTTTCATTTGCTCCTATAAAGTTTTTCAGTGGAAGGCTTATGGGAGGATAGTAAAATATGACATACTGGGGAGGAGAGCATAGGTTGTCTGGCTATTAACAGAATTGGAGAAACCAAGCCATCAACTTCAGGTTGGACAGACTGGGATGAATCATTCCTGTCAGATTTGACAGTAGGTCTGGAGTGGGATCCAGAGTCTACGGTTTTCTCTGTAAATGAGGCCAAAGGAAGGGAAGACAGATTTGTCAAGGACAAAAATGGAGCAATGAGGATTACCGTTCACTTCAACCTGTTTGCTTTCTGGAGAAATTTGGGAATCAATGGATTTGGGGGAAAGGCATACTACATAGCGGGAGGCCAATCGTGTATCAGAGCACCCCTCGGTGACTTCCCTGTTGAAGAAATTAGGGCAAAGTAGCACCTGCATTTGTTGTTTGGGATGCAATGAGGTCACAGTAAGGCTGGTCCAATCTGTGGAAAATTTCTGCCATCACTTTCTGGTTGAGGGACCACTTGTGAGGTATGAGAATGGATCTGCTCAGCCTGTCCGCTATCATGATGGACTTTCCCGAAATGTGGGTTGTTACAAGAAAATGGTTTGAAGAGCCCGCCCATTGCCACAACAACAGCGCTTCTCGACAGAAGGGGTATGATCTGGTCCCTTCCTGTTTGTTTATGTACCAGACTACAAACATGTTGTCTGACTGACTTGCCACTGTTCCTCAAGGAAAAGCATTCAGAAAAGCCGGCAGCGCTAGAAGCACTGCTCTCATCTCCAGGATGTTTATATGTAAGTTGGCCTCATTGGCAGACCAGGTGCCATGGGCCGTCTTTCCTAGATAATGCCCCCTACCCTATCTAGGAAGTGTCCGTTGTCACCATGGACTGTGACTGTGAGGGGAACAAAGCCTTGTGTTAACTGATTGGAATGAAGCTACCAGGAGAGATCTCTTTTGCAGGTGTCCGTAATGAGAATCTGGTAGGACACAGGTTGGTGGACAATTGACCACTGTGCAGCTAGATGCCATTGTAGTATTCGCATATGAAATCTCATTAGCGGGACCAAGGTGCTAGTTCCCACCTGGGATCCCTGTAGGACTTAAAAAGAAGTTATGTCCTTACCATAACGTTCCATGTGGAGTGTTCATCTCACCTTTGTTTTTACACACGGGTTCGGAGCCGATCCTCGGCTCCGAGTCGGCCGCATCGCAAAGCTCTGCATCTCAGAGAAGCTCGAGACCACACTATATCCCACAATCCTCCCTGCCATTACTCAGATCTAGTTTGCAAACAAACCAGACCAATAACCCAATACCTCAGGTGCAAGAACTACACACTCTCTCAGGCATCCAGAGACACTCTCTCACCATAGCAAAATAACTAAGGGTAGTAGCATATACCCCATGAGACACAAGACCATATACCCCGGAAGGGGTTAAGACATTTCAATCAGAGTCTAGTCCTACCCGTTCTTCCAAAACACGTGGGGGGGAAGGGAGGGAATGTAAGAACAAAGGCGAGATGAACACTCCACATGGAACGTTATGGTAAGGACATAACTTCTTTATGTGAGAGTGTTCAATCTCGCCGTTTGTTCTTACACACGGGTAGCGTCCCTAGCTCCATCACCCTGAGTGACTCATGGAAGAACGTTCCTAAGCACAGTGGAACCAAACGATGTCCTGTCTTTGGAGGCTTTGTCAACTCTATAATGAGTGATGAAAGTATGTGGCTTAGACCACGTGGCTGCTGCACAAATGGTGTCCAAAGGCAAACGAGCTGCATGAGCCAAGGAAGTGGAAATGGATCTGGTAGAATGGGCCTTAGGTTTGGTAGGTAAGGACTGATTTGACTTAGACTATACAAAGGCTATACAATCAGCAAGCCATTTAGATAATGTACGTTTTGTAATTGCCATGCCCTTTTTATTGTCTGCAAACGCGACAAAGAGCTGATCTGTCTTCCTGTAACTTTTAGTCCTATCCAAATAAAATCTTAACTGCCTGTCAACATCCAACTTGTGCAGCATATACTCCAACTTGTTAGTATGGTTCTTGAAGAAGGTAGGGAGTTCTATGGATTGGTTAATATTTGTGACGGAACATAGCTTTGGAAGGAAAGATTGATTTGTACGTAAAGAGACTCTATCTGGAAGGAAAATCAAGTAAGGTGGTCTGACCGATAATGCTTGCAGTCTAATACTCTTCGAGCTGAAGTAACAGCTACGAGAAAAAGTGTCTTCCACGATAAGAACTTTAGGAGGCAGGATGAAGCAGGTTCGAAGGGTGGCAACATGAGTTGTGACAGTAACAAATTTAAACTCCATGGAAAGAAAGGATTCCTGACGGGCGGCCGAAGATGGAAGGTTCCTTTCATAAAAGCCTTACAAAGTCTGTGAGACATAATGGAAGAACCGTCCTCACCAATATGGAAGTTCGATATGGCCGCCAACTGTACTCTTAGTGTGGAAGTAGAGGCTCCTTCGTGAAAGAGGATAGATAAAAATTCCAATACTTTATGTAAAGGAGCTACCAGGGGGTCTAAGTGTTGGCTAGACGCCCAGTATACAAAGCATTTCCATTTACTCCTGTAGAGTTTTGTAGTGGAAGCTTTATGAGAAGCAAGCAGAATGTGTTGAACTGCCGGAGAAAGTAGATCAGACCTGGCTAGGCAGGGAAGCAGAGCAGCCAAGCTGCTAGTTTGAGGGACTGAAGAGATGGGTGAGGAACTCCCAACGAATGGGTCAGTAGATCTGGTACTGGGTGCAAAATCCACGGTTCCTCTGTTTGATGGGCTCGAAGAAAGGGGAACCATATCTGCCGAGGCCAGAATGGGGCTATGAGTATTATTGTCCTTTCCAGGTTCCTGGCTTTCTGTAGAAATCTGGGAATCAAGGGAGTAGGTGGGAATGCATATAGGAGACCCAGAGGCCAATCGTGTATCAGTGCGTCCCTGGGGACATCCCCCAGAGGGGGTAGAAGGGCAAAGTAGCTTCTGCATTTTGCATTCAACGGGGAAGCAAATAGATCGCAGCAAGGCTGGCCCCATCTGCAGAAGATCTTTTCTGCCATCTGTGGATTGAGGGACCTCTCGTGAGGTAACAGGATGGCTCTGCTTAACCTGTCCGCAATGACGTTGGATGAGCCCGAGATGTGCGTTGCTATCAGAAAGCGACCCGTGGACTCTGCCCATTGCCAAATTCTCATGGCCTCTCTGCATAACGGGTAAGACCTGGTTCCCATTTGCTTGTTTATGTACCAGACCACAGACATGTTGTCCGTCTGAACTGCCACTGTTCCTAGAGGTAAGAGGGCTTGGAAGTGTTGCAACGCCAGGAACACCACCCTCAGCTCCAGAACATTTATGTGCAGGCTGTACTCCATGTTGGACCATTCCCCTTGGACTGTTCTTCCCTGAAATAGACCCCCCCACCCTATCAGAGAAGCGTCCGTGGTTATTGTGGCCGTCAGACTGGGTAGAACAAATGGACGACCCATAGTGAGATCCTGATTGTACACCCACCATGAGAGGTCTCGTCTGCAAGAGTCTGTTATCAGAATCTCGTGCTCTAGGGGTAACTGCTGGAACGACCACTGCGCGAAAAGCAGCCATTGGAGGATCCTCATGTGTAATCTTCCCATAGGAGCTGCGATCAGGGACGCTGCCATTAGTACCAAAACTTTCAACACCAGTTTGGCCGGGGCTTTCCTGCTCTGTAGTAGAAGAAGAACCTGTTGTTTGAGGGTTGATGCCCTTATTGGATGGAGCTTTAGCAGTGTTAATCGTGTATCTAGGTCTGCTCTGATGAATGAAATATGCTGTGAGGGTGATAAGCAAGACTTTTCAAAGTTTATCGAAATCCCTAGGTGGGAACAAAGGTCGACTGTGTAGTCTCTGACTTGTATGAGGCGACGCTCGGTGGTAGCGGTGAGGAGCCAGTCATTCAGATAGGGAAACACCTGGAATCCTTGTCGTCTCAAGTGAGACGCAACTACTGCCATGCATTTGGTAAATACCCTGGGGGCTGAGGTGAGTCCAAAGGGCAGAGCTCGAAACTGAAAGTGACTGGCTCCCAGCCAGAAGCGCAGGCGATCTCTGGACGGTCTGGCAATTTTGATGTGGTAGTACGCGTCTTTGAGATCTATCGAGCACATCCAATCGTCCTTCTGTAAAAATGGAAGGATCGATTGAAGCGTGACCATCTGGAACCTTTCCTTCTTCACGAAGGTGTTGAGATTGCTGAGATCTAAAATCGGTCTCCAGTCCCCTGTCTTTTTTGGAACTAAAAAGAACCTTGAGTAAGTTCCGGATCCTCTTTGGTCCGCCGGGACTGGTTGGATGACTCTTTGAAATTTTGAAATTTCTATTGCTGCTGGGCCTCGCAGATGGAGTGGCACATCTGGAAACCTTCTTTGTTGAGGTGGAGTTGATATGAAGGGGATTTTGTATCCTCTGGTTGTAATGCTTTTTACCCAGGAATCCGAAGTAATATTTAGCCAGGCCTGTGGGTATAAAGCCAAGCGACCCCCGACTGCCTCCAGAGCAGGACAGCAGGGCCTCCATTCAGGAGTGCTGGAAAGGCTTCCCAGGGACGGTATTCCTGTCGCCTTGGTTATGCGGACCCCCTCCGCCGCCGGGGCGGCGTCTTCCATTTCTACCCCCCCTCTGCCTCTGGAGGGGGTATAACTCTGTGTGGCTTGGAAAGATCCCTGAGTCTTACGGAACCACATTTTCCCGCCTTGTTGCCCTCTGGGGTACAGTCTAGTTGGAACGGAAAAACGGACCCCGACAGCAGACAGGGTCTTTCCCTCTTGCTCACACCGAGTCAGAGTCTCCTTCACCTTGGGCCCGAAGAGTGTGGCACCATCAAAGGGGGCATTGGCAAAGGAAGACTTGAAGGCTTCCGCAAAGGAGCACAGCCGCATCCAGGATTGTCTTCGAAGAGCAATCGCTGAAGCTGCAGCTCTACTCGATCCTTCGGCCACATACGAGATGAGCCTCATGGATGAGTTTACTATGGAGGTAAGGGTGTTAAATTGTGCTGTTACCTTATCTGAAACAGCAGCATCTGTGTTACCCTGGAGGGTATCTGTCAGCTCCTTGATGAGATCTCTCTGCAGACGTGTGAAATGTGTCAAATAGTTTAGCGAACGCATGGAAAAGGTCGCTGAACTAAAAACGCGCTTCCCGTATCTGTTCATAGTCCTAGAATCCTTATTAGGAGGATGAACAGATGAAGAAGACTCAGACATCTCCTTTTTCGTGGCTGCCGCCACCACCATAGCATCAACCGGAACTCCCTTGGTGAGATAAGTCTTGTCCTGGGGGGCGGTGATGAATTTGTTTGGTATTCGAGGAACTGGTTCCACTGTGTCAGGTGTCTCCCATGCCCTTCAAGCAATCAATTCCATTAATTCATCGAAGGGCGGAGTCACCCAGGAGGTAGAAGGTTGAGCCCCAAAAGCCTTTAGCAGCACCGACTCGTCCTCAGTGGGGGCTAGGGACTGCCAATCATCCCTCTGTTTCAAGATCTCCAGGATGTCCGCAAATGACACATCCTCAGAGGGGGATTTTGGGGACCCCTCTCACTCATCCAAGTCGGTGTCAGACGTTAGAGATTCCTGCGGAGAATCTATGTACCTCCTCTTGCACAACCTTTTCCTCGGGACCTCATCAGAGGGGGCTTCCGGTGAGGCCTCCAAGGAACAGGGGGAACCCTCTGGGGGTGGCTGAGGCAATGGGGCTCTACGCTTTGGATGGGTCGTGGGGGCAGAAACAGAAAGCGGCCCTTTAGGGGAAGGAGAGGACACCTCTGATGAAGTGGTTGTCTGTGCAGACAATACCTTCCTCATAAGGTCAAAAGCCCCTGAACCCCGGGCCGAGGACTCAACCGGTTCCGAAGAACACGGGAGCATCCCAGACACGGGGGCCGGTGGCTACGACCCCGAGGACGGAGCCGAACCGATCTGCGCCGAGGCCCCGAGAGGGAGAGTCGGCACTGAAAGGTCGGTACGACTCTCGGTCCCGGAACCGAGGAGAGACCGTCGGCTCCGCGACTCACCTACAGGTTCCGAGGGAGTCGAAGTCAATGGTGTCGATCGTGCAATGGACGGTTTCGGCACCGAGGGCTCCACTATCATCAGCTCATCCTCTCCCGGCTCCGAAAACTGGATGGGTCTCAAAGGAGGACCTGTTGGAGACATGGGGAAGCCTTCTAGTTTCGACACCAATTGGGAGGAAACTGCAATCAACTTGGAAAGGGCTGTGTTTTCCATGAGTTTCTGCATGACACGATCCACATCTGTCTCAGATAACGGTCTGGAAGAACGGGTCGAAGGGGCCGAAGATGGCACTGACCGAAGAATGGATGGTGGCGGCAGCTCTGACACCGGTTCCAAGATCTGGAGCTCAGTGAAAGATAAACGTTCGACGCTTGGCCCCGAGGTCTGTGGAACCGGCGAACGAACCTTTGAAGATGAACTCGGAGCCGATGACATGGGCTCCGACATCTTCGACCCCTTCGAGGACTTAGAAGCCTGATCCGATTTGTCTAAAGCCTCCTGAAAGGCAGGCTTAAGCAACCCTCTATCTATAAGCTTCCTGCGTCTATCTGTCATGACCCCCCCGCTAAAAGAATGACATATAGAGCAATCCTCTTGCAGGTGGAGAGGGCCAAGACAGTAAACACAGGATGTGTGGTTGTCAGTGATAGACATATTCTGCCCACACTGACATCTTTTAAAGCCGGATTTGGCTTTCTCCGACATGACTGGTAGAAGTAAATGACACTCTACTAGGTATATTAACAAGAAAAAACTAACTTCTATATATGAGTATATATATATATATATATATATATATATATATATATATATATGTATATAAAGTGAATATCTATACAAAGTGTAGAAAGAACACTCAAAAAAAAACACACCAAGAGAAAAAAGGGTAGGCCACAAAAGGTGCCTTAAGAATAATATTATACAATATATATAATAAAACACACACACACACTTCCTATGTTATAACTAACTATTAGAAACTTTTTTACACAAAAAAAGAAAGTAGCTTATCTGAAAATTAGCAAAAAATTAGCAAATTCTCTCTGGTCCGAGCTCTCCTCGATCCGATCTGTTGCAGCGGCAAACTAGATCTGAGTAATGGCAGGGAGGATTGTGGGATATAGTCTGGTCTCGAGCTTCTCTGAGATGCAGAGCTTTGCGATGCGGCCGACTCGGAGCCGAGGATCGGCAACGAACCCGTGTGTAAGAACAAACGGCGAGATTGAACACTCTCACATCAAGTAGTTTACTATTAAAATGTTGAAGGTAGGTTTGGCAAACATGGAAATTAATGATAACTGTCCAATTTCCGTGTTGCCGAATGTTAGGAGAGCGAGAGTAAATATCAGCGAATGCAACTGTGCATTCACTGATATGTACTCAATGTTATGGGTAGAGATAGCAGTACAGTACAGATTGGGTATCCCTTTCCTCAATGTAGTGCGATCTTGGAGTTGGAATATATTGTTTGCAGGGAGGGTGTGGGGTGCACAGCATCCCACATGGGGGTGCAGGGGGGCTTGTCCTCCTACGCGAATGCCAGCGTAGGAGTTTAAATTATGTTTGCACCAACACTGACATCAAGTTTGATATTCAACATAAATGTCAAATCTGCTGAATTCGTTCAACAGATTCATGATTTATGAATAACTGAAATGTAGGCATTCGCAGTTTCCGTTTGATGTTTAGTACGTTTTTTTTTTTTTTTTGTGAACTTTGCTTTTTTTATAGCAAACCGTAGTGAGCAGCTTTCATCCTTATTTAACATTTGTTTACCGGTAAAGTCCAACTTGGAACAAAGCCAATTTTCAGCGGAGAACTGGGAAGAAACACTCCAGATGCATGTCTTTGAAACATGGGAGGAAACCCACAAGAATGCAGGGACTCCACACAGAAGGCACTCCAGCCAAGATTTGAACCGGAGAACTTCTTGCTGTGAGGTGACAACCCTACCGCCCTCTTTTGAAGCACCTTGTAAGTTTGGCGTCTGATTGTCTGTACCCTGGGGGATGAAATTTTTGTGATCATCTGACTTGTATCTAGGAATAATCCTATAAATTCCAGTGTTTGAGAAGGTTGCAATTGAGATTTTTTGTAATTTATGGTTATGCCTAGCTCTGCAGAGGTGTGGATAACTGAGTCCCTTGCTTGGGTAAGTAGATGCCTGTTCGGGGCAGAAATGAGCCAGTCATCTAAACAGGGAAACATGCGGAATCCCTGACTCCTCAGGTGAGCCGCAACCACAGCCATGCATTTGAACACTCTGGGGGCTGTAGTGAGACCAAAGGACAGTGCTCTGAACTGGTAATGATGGGCACCCAGCCGGAAGTGTAAATGCCGTCTGGATTGCCTGTCCATCTTTATATGGTAGTACATAACCTGAAGGTCTATGCAGCACATCTAAACGCCCTGTTCCAAAAAAGGAAGAATGGACTGTACCATGACCATATGGAAATTTTGTGTCAAAATGACTTGTTTAGTCTGGTGAGATCCAGTATTGGCTTCCAGTCCCATTTTCTTTGGAACTAAATAGAACTGTGAGTAAGTTCTGAATTCTGTCTGGTCTGCAGGGACCTCTTGGACGACTCTTTTGTCTAGCAGTGTTTTTGTATCTGAACAACTGCAAGATCCCTTTGACTGGGTAGAACATCCAGGATTTTCTTGTTTGGGGGAGGTGGGTGGAGAAAGTGTATTAGGTAACCTCTGGATATTATCCTCTGCACCTAGTGGATATGTTTAGCCAGGCTATCCAGTGTAGGGATAATTGACCCCGACTGCCTCCAGAGGCGGGTAATCAGGCCTTCTTTCAGGAGTGCTGGAAGGGTTTCCCAAAAAAAGGTTCTCTGGACCCTTGCTTCTGCAGGGCTCCTCTGCCACAAGAGCAGAGTCTTCCAGAATTGCCCCCCCCCCGACTCTGGGGGAACTCTCTCCACGTATGTCATGATAAGATCCTTGTGATTTCTTGAACCACATTTTACCAACACCTCTCTCTTTGGATTTGGTCTCTGAGGGATGGGAAAACATATGCCCATGGTAGAAACGGTCTTAACCTCCTTTTCACACCTGGATAGGGTATCTTTGACCTTGGGACAAAAAAGGGACGTGTCATGAATTGAAGTGTTGAGGAACAAAACTTAAAAGGCTCCAGAAAGTTGAAATGGCGGATCCAGACATGCCTCCTCATAGATATGCCTGAACCCACTGCTCTACTTGTCCCTTCAGCTGCATGTGATATCATCCTCATAGAAGAGTTAGCTATACAATGTAAGGTTGCCAGCTGGGAAGTAACCATTTCTCGACCCCCTTCATCTACAGCTCCCTCAAGGGTATCTGTCAGCTCCTTGCTCAGATCCCTCTGAAGTCTAGTAAAATGGGAAAAGTAATTCAGCAACTGTAAGGCATCTAGCCATTGTCCTGCAATCCTTATTAGGGGGATGGGTAGTGGAACTTTCCTCTGAGAGTTCCTTCTTGGCAGCTGCTGCCATGACCATGGCATCTACTGCAACCCCTTTAGTCCAAACTTTTTGTCTTCTGGCGCAGTAATTATTTTGTTAGGTCTCCTGGGAGTTGGCTCAATGAATGAATGTTACCTCTTCCAAGTCCTCTTCCAAGGGACCTCCTCAGTGGGATACATTGTGGAGGTATCAGAAGAGGCCAGGGTACCCTTACGGGTATACTGGAAATAATATTCCTTTAATAGAAGAGATTCTTCATTGGATGTTTGATAATTTACCCAACGAAACCATAATACTTGGTGATGTCAATATTAATTGGTTTACCATAAGCTCTAACTCTCCTGCTTCTAGTCTAAACCTATATGGTTACACTCAACTTATCTGTACTCCAGCTTTTCATCATAACCCTACTAACACCAGCTCCATCATTGACTGGATTCTTGTGTCTAATCCTCACCTCTGTCTCTACCCTGAATCCCTCCCTGACTCTCTTAAGTGATCACAGTCCTGTATGTATCCAAAGATATTCCTCCCATCAGTCTCAACCTCATAAATTTAAAAAATGTCATAAGCTAGCTAATTTTGACCCTCAGTTTTTTAATAACTCTCTCCAAGCTATTAATTGGTCCTTTCTCTCTTTCCTACCTGTGGATGATGCTGTATTTCAGTTTAACTCTATCTTCCTTAATACTCTTGACTCTTGCCCCTCCCAGATCTGTCAGTCAAATCTCAATGTTCTCTTTGGCTTTCTAACTTTACATTGTCTCTTATTCGTAAAAGAGACAATGCATGGAAACTCTGGACCAAAACAAAATCTCCCACTAATTTCCACATATATAAGGAACTTCGGAATCTGATTAAAAAGTACATTATTAATGGCAAGAAGAACTTCTATCTCACTTACTAAACTTCTTCATCTAGAAACCCTACAAAATTCTGGAATACTATTAACCATATTCTCCACCCTGGCAATCCTTCAACTCCTAACCTATGTCCTAATAACATACCACTTGAAACTGCATCTGTCTTTAACTCATACTTCATTGATATCATCTGGAAGCTCATGCAGACTTCCAACCTACCTAATCTTTCACCTCCTACCACCTCTCAACCACTCAACTCCCTCTTCTCATTAAAAACAATTCCTACTAATTATACTAAAAACCTTCTTCTTAAACTAAAACCATGTTCACCTTCTGTTAGCAAACTGCCACCTCACTTCAAGACTGCAGCTAATTTGATAGCATATCCTGTCTCCATCCTTATTAATCGGTCCATTAGAGAATCAACTGTCCCCACTATTTGGAAAAAATCCCACATTATACCCATCCACAAGGGAGGGAATTCTAATGAACTCTCTAATTATCAACCTATAGCTATTCTCTCTCCTCTTTCCAAAATTGTAGAACATTATGTTCACAAACAAATCTTAACCTATCTTATCCAAGAAAACCTGACTACCCCTACCCAGCATGGTTTTTGCCCTTACCACAGTCCAACTACTGCTCTCATCTCTTTTATCAACTTTATCTGTCTTGCTAGAGATAACAGTAAACTTGTGTCCTGCCTCTTTTTAGACCTTTCTAAAGCCTTTGACACTGTATCCCACTCCATCCTCCTCTCCAAACTAGCCCAGCTCAGCTTATCCACTTCTCCTATCTCTTGGTTCAATAGCTACCTTACTGACAGGATGCAATCTGTGAAATGGCTATATACTTTCTCTCCCTTTCTCCCTATTAACATAGGTGTCCCAAAAGGCTCAATTCTAGGTCCCCTTCTTTTTAACATCTTTACTAAACAACTATACCAATCTTGTCCCCAGTCCTCCCTCATTCAGTTTGTTGATGACTCCACTATTATCTCTTTTGCTGATAACCCTACACTTCTACTATCTATCACACAAAAATCCTTTAACCTTAGTGAATCGTGGCTATCTAATAACCAACTCATTCTTAACCCTAAAAAAAAAAAAAAAACTCCTCCTCTTCACTCCTCATTAAATAATACTTTAATTTCCCCTGAAACTCATACTAAGCTCCTTGCTGTGACCATAGATGATCGGCTCAAATTTGATTTACATGTACATCACTGTATTAAGAAAACCCGCCAAAAGCTTGGTTTATTGTATAGAAACAAAAGGTTCCTCACTCCAGATGCTAGAATCTCACTCACCCATGGCTACATTCTTCCTAATCTCTTTTATGGCTCTCAAATCCTAACTAATCTACAGTCTTCCCTTCTTTCCAGATTAGAATCTACCTACAATAAAGTAGCCAGATTTGCTGCTAACCTGTCTTTTAAATCTCACCATTGCCTGGCTCTGAGGACACTTAACTGGTTAGAGTTTCCTAATCAACTCTTATTATCTCAACTTCGAGTTATTCATTCTATACTGAATAAACTCTACAACTGCCCTAGTATCTCTGCTCTTATCTCCCTTTACACCACCCCCCCCTCAATCTCTCAGAAGCTCTGATCAACACCTACTTCAAATTTATAAACCTAACAAATCTATTGGACAGTATCTCTTCAGCTCTTCTCTTGCTTCACATTTGAACAAACTTCACTGCCCCTGAGAAATATCTCCAATGTTCACAAATTTAAGAAAACACTAAAACTGCACCTAAATAGTACCTGGTCTTGTCTCTGTAATCATCCAAATTGAACCCCTCCCCTACTTTAGCTCTACTTTCTTCCTACTACCTTCCTTTTGTTTCTGTTATCTTCTCTATCTGTCTCCTTACTCTTTACTCATGGTTATAATATTACTATTACTGCTGATATTGTCAAATTCCTTGTAAATATTTGTCTTGTACTGTATCTCATTTTACTCTTACTGTTGTTATGTGGAGATTTTCTCCCCCGGGCCTCCATTGAAAAAGGGTTATGCCCAGTTGGACCATCCCAGTTAACAAATGTCAAATAAATAAAATAAATAAATAAGAACCCACTGTCCCTGTGGAATGTCATGGTCAGAATGGGTGCAGAAGGGTTGCTGATGGGAAGATTATGGATCCAAGGAGGGAGGTGTCTTCCTAGCTGCAGAGGCAGCTATGGCCCTCTCCAGAGCCCCAAAGGCTGACTGCTCCTGAGCAGAGAAGAACCCTGGATGTGACAGGCCATGCCCATGGATCAGGGACCTCTCAAGCTCCGAAGACAGCTCACCTGGGGTCGAAGCCAGAGTTGAGCTAACCTGCGCAGAAGCCCCAAGCTGCATTGGCTGCTCAGAAGGTACCGGTATCAAACACAACCATGGGCCCAGAGGCCTGCTATGGCTCTAAGAGCTCTCCTGCTCTGAAAATGCCATGGAGCTCCAAGCACAGGCCTGATCCAAAGAAAAAGAAATTCTTAGGTCCAAGCCAGAAGACACCGGGCTTATCAGACCTGATAGCTCCAAAGCTTGCCCTGAAGTTGAGGAGGAACCAATGGGGGGAGTGGATGGCTTTGATGAATCTGGACCTTATGGGTAGGAGCCGAAGGGGATTTTGTAATGCCTTGCACACACAATATCTTCTGGAACATCAGTTCCACATCTTTTTCTGTAAAGCTTCTGGCAGAGCAGGAAGAGGAGGCAAATGGAGATTTGGATCTACTAAGAAAGGGGGACGATATTCTTGATGGGCGGGGTCAATAGATGTAGATTATCTGGTCCTTGGCAGAGACACAATCATCTTGAAGGGGCTGGTGTGCAGATCTGAATGCAATGGCTCCGATCTATCTTTATCAGACCGACTCAGAGCTGAAGAAGCCCGATCTGAGATAGACATGCTTGGAGCAGATGAATCCGAATGAGATGTTTCCTCGGATGTCTTGAATATTTTAGTTTTTGGCTCCGAAGAGTCTTTAGGAGCTGAGGAAGTTCTCTTCTTTCCTTTGTCAGGGCTCTTGGAGAAAGAAGAAGCGGGGCTCGACTGAGCCGACCTAGACTTTTCAGAAGGCTTGGAGTCACTGCTAGAAATAGCCTCTCCAAGTGAAGATGGCAACATGCCCCTTAAAATCAATTTGTTTTTCCTTTCAACCTGGGCCCTGTCATTGAAAGAATGACAAATCGAACAATCCTCCTGTAAATGGAGGGGCCCCAAACAGTAATCAGTAAGCACACAAACTGTGGGAGTCACTAAAAAGAATTTTGTGACTGCACTTAGAACATTCTTTAAAACCAGATGGCTTTTCAGATTTTCAGCCATAGGAAAAATGTGGCAGAAGACACACACACATACACTCTCTGTCACACACACACACACACACACACACACACACACACACACACACACACACACACACACACACACACACCACACACACACACACACACACACACACACACACACACACACACACACACACACACACACACACACACACACACACACACACACACACACACACAGGTACGTGCTCACACACACAAAAGGGAGATAGACTCCAACAAAAAAGGCAATAAGTTTTCAGTATATAAATATCTATGTAAAAGGAGAGAAACTGAAAAGAAAAGAAGGGGAAAGCTACTAACAATAGTAGCAGAGCTACCACAATGGGTATATGGGAGGGAAAGTGAAAGTAACCTAATAAAAATGGTTACTGAGAAAGAAGGAAGGGAGTTTCAGTAAAACAGGGGAGAAAGTGGTGAAAGTTAGAGTAAAACAGCAGTAAAAGAGGAAGAAAAAAAAAAGGTAATAATGTGTGAAAAATCCCACTTATCTGCTCAAGAGCACAGAAATGACCACGTGTTTGCGAAATGGCAAACGAGATCTGAGGTAACAGGTAGGCATACATTATGGGTAAGAGGAGGTACTCAAGAACTTTTTGGTTGCCATGAACTATTGTAACGGCTGAGTCAGATCCGACAGATTGGATCCGAACCCATATGTGAGAACGAAATGAAAACTGACAATATCAGATATAACATTTAATAGCAATTTAAAAAAAAAGTATACTCAGCATAACTTTCCATCTTTGTTGTCCATTTTAATTTTTCCTCAACAGTTGTGTTTGGATCAGACTCAGCCACTTCTTCCAGATTGTAAAATACTTGAACTCTCGAGCACCTCCCTTTACTACCCATAATGCCCAACCAACCTAACATACCTCACATCTCTAGCTTGCTGCCTACAGAGTTACAGAGCAGTGGAAATTAAGAAAAGAACATAAGCTGGAACTCAAACAAGGAAGAGAGGCTCCTCCAATACTCTTTAATCTCTCCAGGAGTAAAGCAAGGAGGGGGGTTGGTTGGTGGGAAGTTGAAGAAGAATGAAAATGGATAACAAGCACAGATGGAAATTTATGGTGAGTACATAGCTTTTTCATCTGATATTTTCATTTACATTCATCCCTCAACAGTTGGGACAGAGTCCCCAGCTAATTAAATCCAGGGAGGACTCTAAGGAAGGATATTCTGGAGCATAGCTGAGCGAAAGGTTGCTCTTCCCTTAGAGACCAGATCCAATTTGTAATGAGCAATAAAGGTATGAGGATTAGCACAAGTTGCAGCTGCACAAATATCATTCAAGGAAGTTCTTGACAAAAAGGCTGACGAGTCACCACAAACCTCATGGAATGGGCTCTTGGAGGTTTTGGTAAAGACAAATCCACTTTCTCATAAACAAAGGTAATACAATCAGTCAACCATTTGGCCAAAATTACCTTAGATACGGGTTTGCCTAGATTTGAAACAGAAAACATTCTGTGAAGGCAGAAATGCAACTGTCTGTGGACTTCCAAATGATGTAACACGTATTCTCCTTTGAAAAGTAAGGAAAGAAGACTGGGAGATTGCTGACCTGATTAATATTAGATTCTGACACCACCTTTGGTAAAAAGCAAACACAATATCCACAATGGACCACCACAGAGCTAAAATCCTTTTAATAAAACAACTTGAAAACCATAAAAACAAAAGAAAAATAAGTTGTAGCTTCAGCAGAGAAAATGGATAAGCGCTTTCAGCTTAATAGCCTACTTCAGATCCTCAGTTTGTTCTGCTTCAGCAAATTGTTTAAGTATGACAATAAACCAGTCAGAAGCTTCAGAACGGGACACCTCCATCATTCTAACTATTCAGTACTTCTCAATAGGGGCACCGCCCTTTATCACAAGTTTAATTGGAGGTACTGCATTCAAACCGGGCTTTTGATCAGCCCACGAGTCTGCTACCCATTTAACTTCGTTGATCTGTTTTATTCTGTATATCACCTTCCCTTATATTTTCTTGAAGAATCTCAAGAACCATAAAGTTAAACGAATGGCAGACATGCTCCATAACATGATTTGCTAGAGCATTGATTTTCACATAGTTCTTTTTATCGCTCATGTGGCATAAAATCTGTTCTTTAAATTTTCTGTTGGCTTTACCTACATAAAAAGCTGCTAAGTATATAAGATTCTTGGTGTTTCAGTCATCATACCCCTTAAAACTACAAGACCTTCCAGTAACTGGGTGAAGAAAACAGTTTGTTATGTTGATGCAACTACATGCTTTGCAACAGCCACATATATAAGTACCTTTTTTGGAGCTAATTTTCGTCTTTCTTATTCCATCTTTATTACACAATAATCTTTTTAGATTTGTCTTATTCTTAAAGACAAATTTAGGTGTTTCACCTAGAATATTTTTTATATTTTCATCCACAGCTAAAAACGACCAATATTTTTTCACTATTTGACAGATCTGCATGATGTCATTGCTGTAAGTTAGCATACATCGTAAATTACCAAAAGTCCTTTGCTGCTTTTAAGAGGTATGCTGAGTGTAACACCAAGAATCTCATATACTTAGCAGCTTGCCAAAACTGTTCAGAAAAGGAGCTACGAGCAAAGGTGTGGCTCTAAGAATGGTCTCCGGACCCAATGGGGGTCAGAGCCAAAAGGACTCCCATTTGAATTTGCATCCTGAGAAAGTTCCCTATCATCCTATCCACATCTGCCTCGGATAGGCTCCTGCAAGACTGAAGACAGTAAGCTGTGGACAAAGGTCTGAAGTGAAGACAGGGAGACTGCTCCAGAAAGGGTGAAGGAAGCCTAGACATGATCGGCTCCAATATCAGAGGAGGAGAAATGATACAAGGAAATTTTAACTTCAGATCCGATACATTCAGATTAGCCTTTTTTGCTAGTTTAACTGGTGGCTCTGAAGATGGAGCTGAGGTCACAGCCAAACAGTATTCCGGGGATCACTTTTTTTCTTGCCTTTTGGGGGTTTGAGCCCAGGCAGCCACTAAGGAAGATTTAGAGGGAAGTAAACCCGTGAGGATTAGCTTATTCTTCCTGTCTATCAGAGCATGGGAATTAAATCCCTTACAAATATCATATTCAATGTCCAAATGTCTAGGACCTACCTCGGTGTATGTGGCCAAATAAGGTATTCTCTGGCTACACATCACACATTTCTTAAAGCCAGAGGGTTTATCTGACATTTTGAAAGACAAATTTAAACTACAACAGTAAAAGATGTAGTCAAAAAATATGAGGAGAAAAAATTAGAGCTAATATCTGTGAAAAAGGGTTAAAGGGAGGAAAAATAATAACTACAGCCAAAAGTTAACAAAAGAAGTTAAACTAACTGATCTGCGAGAGTTAAATTAAAAAGGAAATATATTCAAACTTGAGAGTTCACAATCTACATCCGAACTCTATGGCAGCAAAATGAGATCTGGAGGTAAGTTAGGTTGGTGGGGCATTATGAGTAAAGGGAGGAGCTTGATAGTTCAAGTATTCTACGATCAGGAAGAAGTGACTGAGTCGGATTTGAGGATCGGACCCAAACCCAACTGTTGAGGAATGAATGAAAATGGCAACATTAGCTCTGTACTTTCTAGTTGAGAAAACAACATCTCCACACTACATTCAAATAACTTCATTTGCTGTAAAATTGTAATTCAATGTTAAAAACACGCAGAGCAGAGTCGTATGTATAGTAGATAATGTTTAAATGGTAAAAAAAATCAAAGTTCTGAAATATTTTCCTATCAAAAGATAAAAATAAAGCGATTAACAACAGTAAAGTCAGGTCTCTAGTGTCTAACAGCATAGACACACACACATACTGCACTTCTGACAGAAATAGTGAAAGTTTCCTGATGAACAGTAAAAACACACATTTATCAAAGATAGAAGCCAAATAAACACTGCTACATGCAGAAATTCCCAAATGAATTAATGTAAATGCTGACAGAAATTAAATATTAAAATGTTTTTAAATAAACATAAAAACAGAAAGAGAATAATAAATCTAATAATAAAATAAGAGGAAGAAGATCTCCAAAATGGGGCTTATTGAGCAGTAAGCCACAGAAATCAGCACTGGATCCTGTGAAGAGTCAGAGAACTTTCTTCTTTAGATGGCAGAAAAAGACTGAACACTCAATTCATATGTTAGCTGTAGTCTTCCCTCTCAGGATATGCTGAGCCAATCAGATGTCACAGGAAGAGAGAAGGAGGGAGTCAAAGGTTTTGAAAGCTCCAGTACTGGTTACCTTGGCAGTTAACTCAAAATGCCACTTTGGCAGTGGGAATTCTAAAAACAGACAGTGACTGCCACAAGGCCCAAGAAGTACAGAAATGTCTGTGATTCCACTAACCTCTCCATCCTTAACCAGGCTCTCAAGGCTAAGAAAACAAATGTTATGTGCGTACCATAATGATAGATCAGTGTTGTCTGACTTTTGTCCAGTTCAGCACATGGGTTGTAGGATCCAATTGGATATGATCTCAACACCATTTCTGAAGGTTCACGGATCCATCTCTCTGACTCCTCCCTTACCCGTAATTCCCTCCACTCCACCTTAGTACCTCAGATTGGGTTTGGTCTACCAAACTGAAATTTATAGGAATATTTATAAGTTATATACTCACCATAACTAGGCATCTGTGTTGTCCATTTTCATTCTTTCTCACTAATGGGTTTGAATCTGATCCTCTTATTCTCGGATCTGACTTTGGGTCCAGCTCTTGAGCTCTTCGCTGTACCCATAATGCTCTACTCCATCTCCATTAATTCAGACTGAGTTTGCTGCATAATCTTCCTATAGTTAAAGAGAAAAACAGGTATACACAGACAGAAAGAGAGAGCTCAAACCTGGAACTGTAGGTTCCAAACACAGTCCAATAGGTTCCTTCAGAAGAAAAAGGATGGGAGATGGATGGGAGGGAAGCTGAGGAAGAGTGAAATGGACAACACAGATGCCTAGTTACTGTGAGTACATAACTTACAAATCTGATGTTGTCCTTTTCATTCTTCCTCACTAATGGGACAGAGTCCCCAGCTATGCTGACCTTGGGAAGCCTTCATGGAAGGATATTCCAGAGTACTGTCGAACCAAAGGAGGCTCTGCTTCTTGATATGATGTCCAATTTGTAATGTGAAACAAAGGTATGAGTCTTAAACCATGTAGATACTGCACAAATGTCATCAATAGATGTCCTTGACCAAAAAGCCAATGACGTAGCCATGGATCTAGTTGAATGAGCTTGGAAAGGTCATAACTTTTTGAGAGTAAATCTGTGAGATACTGTCTGTAATCCACTTAGCTAGAATTAACTTTGGAAATTGACTGACCTAGGCGATTTGAGAAAAAGGATAGAAAAAGCTGATCAGACTTTCTAAACTGTTTTGTTTTGAGAAGGTAAAAACATAGTTGCCTTTGCACATCAAGGAGGTGTAGCATGTATGGTCCTTTATTGGAAAAATTCAGAAAGAAGACTGGTAAATTAATGGATTGGTTGATGCTATATTCAGAAGCCACGTTAGGTAAAAAGGAAAGGTTAGTCCATACAGAGACCTTATCTTTATGAAAAGCAACATTAAGGAGATTTTGCTGAAAGAGAGTGGAGTTCAGAGATTCTTTTTGCTGAAGTCATAGCTACCAAGAAGATCGTCTTCCATGATAGAAATTTTAGATCACATTTGTCTGATGATTCAAAGGGTTTTTGAGTTAAACCATGAAGCACCATAGTAAGGTTTCAAGGTGGTGAAGTATCCTTTATCAGAGGTCTCAGCAGAAAAAATGCCTTTCATAAATGTTTTACACAATTTGGAGGAAGCCAGGGGAAAAAATGTATTTCCTGTACGGAAATTTGAAATTGCTGCCAACTGAAGTTTAATTGTAGAAAACTGGCCCCCTCTTGAAAAAGAGTTGTCAGAAAATGAAGAATAGCAGAAGGTGGTGCAGAAAAGGGGTAGATGTCCTTGCCAGAAGCCCAGATAGAAAATATTGTCTATTTGCTTCTACAGACTTTTTTGGTAGAATCTTTTTGAGAAGCGAAAATAATGTCAGAAACTGGGAAAGACAGCATGGACTGTCTAACTATTCCTGGAAGTGGAGAAACCATGCAGTCAACTTGAGGGCATGAAGGTTGGGGTGTTGAATCCATGACTGGTGAGACAGGAGATCCAGAGTAGGCTCCAGTATCCATGAAGGATAACAAAGATGAGACTACAGAAAGGGGAACCACACTTGCCGAGGCCAGAAGGGGACAATGAGGATTACTGAGCTCTTCAGCCTGTTGGCTTTCTATAAGAAGTGTGATACAGAGCATCTTTCGGTGACTCTCCCTAAGGAGGGATCAGAGTGAAGTATTTGCTTCATTTGTTGTTGAGAAGAGTGGCAAAAAGGTCACAGCAGGGTTGGCCCCAACACCTAAAGATCATATTCGCTACCGACTGATTGAGGGACCACTCATGAGGCATCAGAGTGGAGCTGCTTAGTTTGTTCTCCAGCACGTTGGTTTTCCCAGGATGTACTTCCCAATTAGAAAGCAGTCTGATGAGATCGCCCATTCCCAAATGCTCATGGCCTCTCTGCACAGGGTGTAAGATCGAGTTCCTCCTTGCCTGTTGATGTACCAGACTACAGACACGTTGTCCATCTGAACTGCAATAATCCCCAAGGACAGAGCATTTTGAAATGCCTGCAGTGCTAAAAGTACTGCTGTGTTCTCTAGGACACTGATCTGCAATTTGGTTTCTTGGGAGAATCACATGCCTTGGACCGTTCTTCCCAAGAAATGCCCCCCCCCCCCGACCCCAGTTGGGAAGCATCTGTGGTAACTGAGGCAATTAGTTTTGGAAGAACAAAAGGTCTGTCCGGAGCAAGATCATCGGATTGTATCCACCAGTGAATGTGTCACTTTTAAATCGGGGTGATCTTTACTTGAAAAGACAGGAGTTGATGTAGAATGGACCATTGTGCAGCTAAAGTCCATTGAATAATTTACATAAAGATGTGGGCAAGAGGGAGCAGTATTATGGCAACTGACTTGAAGCACTAATCTTGCTGGAGGAGAAAGATGAGAAAGCATACCCTGTACCTGATTTTTGATAGAGGTAATGAGGTGGCAAGGTAACAATGCCACCTGAGTTGTTGTATTCAAAACTGTCCTGATGAATTCCAGGCTCTGAACTGGGGCAAATTTTGATTTGGCAAGATTTGTTGAGATACCCAAGGCATTGCAAAGCTGTGGCAAATATTCCCTGGCATGTTGTAGTTTATCCCTGGAGGGGGCAGTGAGGAAACAAACATGCCATGCATTTGGTAAACATCCTGGGGCCTGTGGTGAGTCCAAAGGGCAGAGATCTGAATTGGTAGTGATTGGTTCCCAGCCGAAAGTGAAGATGTCTTCTGGCTTGTGTGTCTACTTTTATGTGATAGTACATATCCTGAAGTAGAGCACATCCAATCATCCTTGTGCACAAAGGGCAGAATGGACTGAACCGTGACCATTTGGAACTTTGCTTTCTTTACATACTGATTCAATCTGCTTAGATCCAAAATGGGTCTGAGGTCCCCTGTTTTATTTGGCACAAAATCCTATCTGGTCAGGTGGGACCTTCTGGATGACTCTTTTTTATTTTCTAGCAGCTTTTGTATTTCTTGTGCCACTTCCTTCCTCTGACTAGGTGGAACATTGGGAAGTTTCTTCCTTTGACAAGGAGGAAGAAGGGAAAATGGTAAGTAGTAACATCTGGGTATTATTCTTAGCACCCATAACTCTGTTGTGATGTTTGTCCAGGCATCTAGGTGCAAACAGAACTGATTCCCAACTGCCTCCAGAGCTGGACAGTCAGGCTGCACTTCAGGAGCACTGATAGGGACTATCAGAAAAGGAATCTCTAAAGCCCTGGTTCTGTGGGCCTCCTCTGCCTTTAGGGGGACATCTATTAAAATCACCCCCTCTGCCTCTGTGGAATTATCCTCATGGGAATCCTGGAAAGGTCTCTGAGATTTATGGAACCACATCTTCTTACTACCTCTTTGGTTTCTAGAAAAAGTCTGTTGAGGGGTAGAAAACTTGATTCCCTCTGCAGACAGGGTCTTTCCTTCTTGTTCACTGTGGGTAAGCGTATCCTTATCTGATGGCTCAAATACAAAGTGCCATCAAATGGGGTATTAACAAAAGATGTCCGCAAGGGCTCTGCAAAGTCTCATAGCCGCATACAAGCATGTTACCTTATGGCAATACCTGAACCAGCTGGTCGTGAGCTACCTTCAGATGTACGAGAGATTAACTTCATC
Source organism: Protopterus annectens (assembly GCF_019279795.1). Lineage (NCBI taxonomy): Eukaryota > Metazoa > Chordata > Ceratodontiformes > Protopteridae > Protopterus > Protopterus annectens. The sequence continues at coordinate 543,329,922 of NC_056729.1, read as the reverse complement.
AAAGTATTTGAAATAGACAAGAAAGTGGCCAGTTGAGAGGACGTCCTTTTGAAGTCCTCTGCAGACATGGTCTCTGAGAGACTGATAGTTCTTTAGTCAAAGTTCTCTGCAGCCTAGTAAAATGCACCAGATAATTTAGCGACCTCAGAGCAAAGGTAGCTGAGGCAAACACTCGCTTCCCAAATCTGTACAACACTCTAGATTCCCTGTTAGGCAGATGGACAAAAGAGCTCTATTCTGCTAGCTCTTTCTTAGTGGCTGCTGCCACCGCTATAGAATCAACCGGGACTCCTTTGCTCCAGTGGGGTCTGCCCAAAGGTGAGGCCAAAAGCTTGTCAAGGCACTTGGGGATGGGCTCAACAGTATCCAGCTCCTTCCATGCTTGGCAGGAAATCAGGTCAATAAGTTCATCCACCAGCGAGTTACCCAAGATGTAGATGGTTCAGAACCAAAAGCCTCCAAGAACACCACTTATTCAGGAGAAGGAGTTTGGGACAACCAAGCACCTTTCTGCTTAAGGATTGCTAGTATATCTCCAAAGGAGATGTCATCAGGTGGTGATCTAGGGGGTCATTCTCCCTCATCAAAATCAGTGTCTTTCATGACAGACTTCATGGGGAAGTCTATGTGTCTCCTCTTAGATGTCCTTTTCAGGGGGACCTCCTCTGTGGAATGCTCTAAAATGGTATCGGAAGAGAACGAAAGTTCCTGTAGTGGAACTGACTGGACACTAATTGGAAATGGCTGTCCCTGTGGAGTAGGTCTGATTTATTCAGATCTTGGAACCAATGAGGGAAAAAAGGCAGAATCCAAAACCTGACAAGACAGTTCTCTGTGTTGAGAAAAAGCCCTTTCTACCACCTTGAAGGCTGATGGTCCTGAGGAAGCCTCTACCCTCCTCCTCAGAGCAGAAGCTTCTGAAGAAGTAGGTCTGGGCTACCCCCGGATCCAAGCCTCAAGGGGAGAATCAGATCTGAGCTGTCAAGTGCTGAAGATCTGAGAGGAAGGGATGGATCCAACAAAACCAGAGTCAAGCCTACTCGCTTGGACCAGGCAGCAAAATCTCGGCTTCAAGACCAGCTCTGGTCCGAGGGTACTGGAGAAGAACCAGTCAGGGAAATCATCAGAGTGCAGGAGGAAACTTTCCTCAGATCCGACTCCAAATCTCTTGGGGTCTCAGATCCTGGGGCTCCAAAACCATAGGTTGGATCAGAGAGGGAGATAAAACAGACATTGAAGGCACACCCAAGGATCCAGTAGGTGATGGAGCTGGCAGGGCCCCCATCTGCATCTGAGCTCTAAGGAATTTTCACATTATCCTATCCGCATCTGCTTCTGACAAACTTCTGAAGACACTGTGGAAGGGGGCCTGGAATGTTTCTTTGGAGTCAGAAATAATTGAGCAGGAAAGGAAAAGGTTTCACCACAAACTCTGGCATATGGCTCTTATGAGACATACTGGCTTCGGATCCATAAGCTTAGGATCCAAAGAAGAGGTAGGTGAGGGAGCTATGACTATGGGACCCGACACCTTCAGATATGAGGATGGTGTTGGATCTAAGGGAAGGCTCAGAGACTTCGTAACCAAGTCTGTGGGATCCAGGATTTTTCTCACTTTCTTCATAGACTCCACTGAAGCCCTTGGGGACTTCAGAGGAGACCTTTTACTGGATTTCGAAGAAACTGTGTTTGAGATTTTTGAAGCAGTTTCCGCTCCCAGAAGAAGCAGGAAGCTAATCTTTCAATATAAGTTTGTTGCACCTGTCAGCCAAAGCTCTAGGGTTGAACGTACAGCACACTATACAGGCTGTATTGAAGTGATCAGGTCCAAGACAGTAAATGTACTTCTTGTGGGCATCTGAATTAGGGATCCTATGCCCACAAGAAGTGCATTTCTTAAAACCTATTGGTTTCCCAGATATTGTACCAGTATACAAAAAACAATATACAGTAACAGAAAAACAAGGCTTTTTTTTTTTACAAAGTTAGAAAGAAGCAAATGTTATTGACAACAATGGTAAAGAGAGAAATACTTATCAAAGGTACAGAGAATACCAATGATGGTACTAAAAAACTGCTAAGAATAGTAGAAGAACAGAAAAAAGAAAAACATCCCTATTGCCAGTGAAAACTAAGAGGGACGATTAAAGGGAATACGTAAAGTTATTTAAATTTATAAAGTTTTTAAGGCTTTGAAATAAATACTCTTACAAGTACTTGAGAGCAGAACCCGTGTCTAACTACAATGGTGGCAAACAAGATCTGAGGCAATGGGGATGGAGTAGGGCAATATGGGTACAGGAAGGAGCTTGACAGCTGGATCCTAGGTCTATTATATGCAGTCGAGTGGATCCGAACCATTAGTGAGGAAGAATGAAAAGGACAACATCAGATTAACACATCAAAGGCTAGGTACTAGCTTGATAGAATATATCAAGAAAGGGATCACAGTCTGATGGGACTGTTCGTTGACAGGGTGCAAGTGAAATCCATTCGGTCACTAGAAGCCAACAGATGATAATTTGAAAGGGGTCAGATGGGATGGAGGTTGAACTGGACAAAAATCAGGCGACACTGATCTATTGTTACTGTAAATACATAATTTTCATATTCAATGTTGTCTAATTTTGTCCAATTCAACACATGGGACAGATTCCCAAACTGTTTTCACTTGGGTGGTATCACAGAAGGATGTTCCTGAGAATAGTGGAACTAAAGGAAGAATGTAATCTAGACTGAACATCCAGTTTATTGTATGACGGACTGACCAAGTTGCAGTAGTACAAATATCATCAGTAGGAAGCTGATTCATAAAGGCTGTTGAACTTGCTACTGCCCTTGCGTAATGAGATTAGGGTTTAATTTGCAGGGATAAACCCTTTTTTGCACAGGTAAAAGAAATACAGTGTAATGACCATCTTGAAAATGTTGTCAAAACTTGATTTGCCTAATTTAGCTTTAGAAAAGGCAATGAACAATTTCCTGAAGTCCTTTGTTCTGTGAGGGTAAAATCTAAGTTGGCGATGGGCATCCAACATGTGTAGAATGTATTCCCCTTTGTTTGAAAATTTGAGAAAAATGCTGATAGATTGATTGGTTTACGTTTGCCTCAGAGATTGATTGATTGGTTTACATTTGCCTCAGCTGTCACCTTAGGTAGAAAAGATACAGTATTTCTTAAAGAAGCTCTGTCTTTGTGAAAGACTAAGCAAGGAGATTTGCAGGAAAGGGCCTGTAACTCTGTGATTTGTCTGGCCAATGTAATAACTACAAAAAAGTCTTCCACATAAGAAATATCAAGCCTAATGTTGCTGCAGGTTCAAAGGGGGATTGACTTAATGCTGGAAGCAAGGCAGTTGTATCCGGTTTACTATCAAAAGCTCAAAAATTACTTAAGCGAACAGTGATTTCCACGACAAATAACGTCGACTCATACATATTAAGTAGGTTGTATGGTCGACGCAACAATGTCAACAAATTCTGTCGACCATAGTTTCTAAATCCCCCATTCACAGCAATGCTGTGAATCCCTTCCCTGTGTTCAGTCTTCTGAACAGACGTACACGTTAACGTCGACATTCCGAATGTTGCTCCTACCATGGTCGAAGAGGTGGCTATCAGACATGTCAACGTCAACCTTTTGACTGTAAACCAGTTGTATTCTATGGAGGTACTGAGTCTCTCATCAGAAGGAGTAGAATAAGAAGTTATGTACTCACCATAACGTTCCATCTGAGTAGGTATCTTCATTTGTCTGCAACCTGTGGGATACGGATCCGATCTCGGATCCGAGCCGGCAACTTCTAACATAGCATAGATCCGAGCTCCTAGCTCCTCCCCCTTACCCATAATCCACTGCTTGCCCTAACTGACCTCAGATCAAGTTTGCCCCATAGTACAACAGATAACAGGTGTCCCAATGGGAACATATGCTGATAACACAAGAGCGATCCAATCGGTCAGGGGGAAGGAGGGGGGGATGGTTGCAGACAAATGAAGATACCTACTCAGATGGAACGTTATGGTGAGTACATAACTTCTTAATCTGAAGTAGGAACTTCATTTGTCAGCAACCTGTGGGACAGAGTCCCCAGCTACCTAAGTCTTGGGTGGCCTTCATGGAAGGACATTCCGGAGCACCGCAGAGCCAAAGGACGCTCTACCTCGGGAAATAACATCTATTTTATAATGGCTGATAAAGGTGTGAGATGAAGCCCAAGTGGCTGCGGAACAAATGTCATCCAGTGGAACCCTAGCCTGAAAGGCTGCAGAAGTGGCAACGGCCCTAGTAGAATGAGCACGGACTCCTTGAGGTGCAGGCCTTCCCGAACTCTGATATGCTAACAGAATACAACTCGAGATCCATCTAGAGAGAGAAACCTTCGAAAATGATTTTCCGAAATTACTTTTGGCAAAGGAGATAAACAACTGATCGGATTGCCTATGACCAGCAGTTCTGTGGATATAAAAACGTAATTGTCTGAGAACGTCCAAGGAATGAAGCTTGTACTCTCCTTTGTTATGAAAGTTGGGGAAAAACACTGGGAGATTGATGGATTGATTGATGTTCACTTCTGAAGATACCTTAGGTAGAAAGGACGGATTGATTCTGAGGTAAACCCTATCCGGGTGAAAAACCAAATGTGGTTTGACGCAAAGGGCTTGTAATTCCGATACCCTTTTGGCTGAAGTTATGGCCACCAAAAAGGCTGTCTTCCAAGAGAGAAATTTGAGATCAACCGTGACAGCTGGTTCAAATGGGGGACCAGTCAAGGACTGCAAGACTAAGGATAAATCCCATGGGGGTACCACCTCTTTAACTGGAGGTCTAAGGAGGAAGGTACCCTTGAGGAAGGTCTTACACAGTTTGGAAGTCATAATAGGACCAGACTCTTGCCCCACATGATAGTATGAGATTGCTGCCAGCTGTACCTTGACTGTGGAAGAACTAGCCCCCTGGTGAAAGAGAGAGGTTAGAAATTCTAGAATCGATGATATCGGGGCTGTGAACGGGTCTAAACGACGGTGTTTTGCCCAAATGGTGAAGCGTTTCCACTTACTCCGATAAACCTTCCTGGTGGAAGGCTTATGAGCTGCTACAAGAATGGCTTTAACCGGTGATGAGATCCCGGGAGTCCTTATGAGGAGTGGACCTGGAACAACCAAGCCGTCAGCTTGAGGTTGACCAGATTCGGAGTTGGAAGACCGAGAGGATGTGAGATGAGATCCAGAATGGGATCCAGAATCCATGGTGGATTCACTAGGTGAGACCATAGGTAAGGGAACCACGTCTGACGAGGCCAGAATGGGGCAATGAGGATCATTCTGCTCCCCAGCTGCCTGGCTTTCTGTAACAATTTCAACATCAGGGGTAGAGGAGGGTAAGCATAAAGCAGACCAGGAGGCCAAGCATGAACTAGAGAGTCTCTCGTGGACTTCCCCGGAGGGGGGATCAGAGCAAAGTAATCGTTGCGTTTTGTGTTTGAAGGAGAGGCAAAAAGATCGCAACAAGGTCGCCCCCATCGGGCAAATACTTGCTCTACCACTCGGTGGTTGAGAGACCACTTGTAGGGAGTCAGGATAGTACGACTGAGCCTGTCCGCTAAAAGGTTGGACCTTCCCGGAATGTGCGTTGCTATGAGAAAGCGGTTGGTGGAAATCGCCCATTCCCACACTCTCATGGCCTCGCGGCAAAGGGGGTAAGACCTGGTTCCCCCTTGTTTGTTGATGTACCAGACTACCGACATGTTGTCTGTCTGTACCGCAATTGTCCCTACCGGAAGAGAGTTGTGTAGTGCTTGCAACGTCAAAAGCACCGCTCTCATCTCTAGGACGTTGATATGCAAAGAGGTCTCTACGTCGTTCCAAGTGCCTTGGACTGTTCTGCCTGAAAAATGCCCCCCACCCCAGGCGAGAAGCGTCCGTGGTCACTGTGTCGACTGGTGGAGGTAGTGAGAAGGGATGGCCCGTGTGGAGGTTGGGAGACGAGCCACCACAGGAGCGATTTTCTGCAAACCTTGCTTAAGGAAACGGGGTGAGACAGAGGGTTGCAAGACAGGGACCATTGTACCTGGAGGGTCCACTGTAGAATCCTCATATTCAGCCGGGCCAATGGTAGCAGAGGGATTGCAGCCGCCATAGATCCTAGGGCCCTCAGAATCAATTCCGCCGAAGGAGTTTGCAGATGAAGAATGGCCTGCACGTGTAACATCAGGTTCCGAAGTCGGTCCGGAGTCAGGAACGCAAGCATCTGTCTGGAATCCAGTCTTGCCCCTATAAAATCTAGTATCTGTGTAGGGGTGAGAGAGGATTTGGTCATGTTGATGGTTAATCCTAATAGAGGAGCCAGACCAAGAAAATAGTCCCTGCCTGAGCAAAGTAGATGCCTTGATGGGGCTGTGAGGAGCCAGTCGTCCAGGTATGGAAAGACCTGAATTCCCTGGAGTCTCAGGTGAGCCGCTACTACCGCTAGGACCTTGGTGAACACCCTGGGGGCTGAGGTGAGACCGAAGGGGAGGACTCTGAATTGAAAGTGACTGGCTCCCAGCCGGAAGCGGAGGAATCTCCTGGAACGCCTGTCCACTAGAACATGACAGTACGCATCCTTGAGGTCTATAGAGCACATCCAGTCGTCCTCCCGCAATAAGGGGAGGACGGATTGCAACATGACCATTTGGAACTTTTGTTTGGGTACCACCAGGTTTAGGAAAGAGAGGTCGAGGATGGACCTCAAGTCCCCCGTCTTTTTTGGCACCAGAAAGAACCTGGAGTAAAACCCTGATCCGACTTGATCTGGGGGGACGGGCTGGATGGCTCTTTTTTGTAGAAGCTGCTGGATTTCTGCAGCGGACGCCTTCTTTTGATTGGGTGGGACGTCGGGAAGGCTTCTGATTCTGGGGTTGGCTATGAAGGGAATTAGGTAACCTCTGGATATAATGCGAAGCACCCAGCGATCTGTTGTTATGGACTCCCATTCTGCCAGGTGCTTCGAAAAACGCCCCCCGACTGCCTCCAGAGTGGAGCAGTCGGGAAACCCCTCAGGGGTTCTGCTTGGGCCTCTCAGAGAAAGGTTCTCTGGACCCAAAATTCCTCGGACCCCCTCTGCCTCTGGGGCGGTGTCCTCCCTGTCCTCCTCTGCCACGAGAGGACTGGTTGTCCTGAGCAGACTGAGAATGATGCGATTTTCGGAACCACATCTTCTTCTGACCCTTTTGGTTCTTGGAAAAGGACCTCTGGGGCGCAGAGAAGCGGACTCCGACGGCAGACAAGGTCTTCCCATCTTTCTCGCTCTGGATAAGAGTGTCACGAACGGTTTTGCCAAACAGTGCAGAACCATCAAAAGGGACATTCCCAAATGACGCCTTAAAAGGTTCCGAGAAGTCACAGTGATGGAGCCAGGCCTGTCTCCTCATGACAAGCCCGACTCCGCCTGCTCTAGCGGCTCCCTCTGTAGCATGAGACAATAGCCGCATAGAGGTATTAGAGATAGAGCGGAGGGTGGCCATTCGGGTAGAGTACAAATCCTTGTCTCCCTCCGACATGGACCCCGGGGGAGAAGCAGCATATTCCTTAATTAGGTCCCGCTGCATCCTAATAACGTGTGCCATATAGTTCAAGGCCCTCATAGAGAAGGTCACTGAACTGAAGGCCCGCTTCCCAAGACGGTCCATCGCGCGAGACTCCTTGCTCTGAGGATGAACCGTGGGGCTCTCCTGAGCCAACTCTTTCTTAGTGGCTGCAGCCACCAACATGGCATCCACAGGGGGACCTCTGCTCCAATGTGATCTCTCTGCAGGGGGGCTCAAAATTTTGTCTGGGCATCTGGGGATCGGCTCTACGGTGTCGGGTTCCTTCCAAGCCCTAGAGGATATGAGATCCACCAGGGGGTTGGGTGGAGGGGACACCCAAGAGGTAGATGGTCCTGCCTCAAACGCCTCAAGGAATACGGACTCGTCAGAGGAAGCCTTAGGGGCAGACCACCCACCTCTGATTTTGAGCATTTCCATGATGTCTCCAAAGGAGACATCCTCAGGGGGTGATCTCGGGGAGCCTTCCCCTTCATCCAAGTCCGTATCTTCTGTGAGACTCTCAGGGAAGTCTATGTGCCTCCTTTTGCACTTTGCCTTGTGAGGAATCTCCTTGGGGGGGCTGTCCGAGGAGTCCTCATGGGCTGTAACCTGTTCCACTGGAACTCCTAAAGGCGCTGAGGCAGGCTGCCCAGAGGTCCGGATGAGGGGAGCCAGGATCAGATGAGAAGGAGTGCAGGAGGGAGCCGAAGCCAGGACCGGAGGCCTGGAAGCACTCGACAGTGCCCTCTCCACCACAGTGAAGGCCGAGGGGGAGCCGCTCTCAGAAGGATCCGAGATCCGACTCCCGCTCGGATCCGAAGGGTGGATCGGACCCGGCACCGAGAACATCGGATCCGAAGGACCAGTGTGCTCCGACCGGGACAGAGCCGACAGCACACCGAATCCCTCGGATCCAAAGCTCGGCCCACGGCTCCGAGAGGTCGGATCCGACAGACTCGAGGGAATAGTTGGAGCCGACGTGTCCAGCACGGTCGGCTCCGACCTACCCCCGGATCCAACGTGAATCGGCTCCGAGCCTGGAATGCGGGTCAGAGAAGGAGCTATAGGAGCGAAAAAAGGGGTCGAGCTCCCCCCCAGGGGGGGGGGGAGGCAAGAGCATTCCCATCTGCATCTGGGCCTGGATGAATCTCCTCATCATCCGGTCCATATCCGCATCAGACATGCTGAAAGTGGACCTCGACGAGGCCACCGAGGCAGACCTGGAGTGTCGCCTCGATGACCTCGACGGGGACCGGATCGCCTCCTCCTCAGGACCCGGGGAGAAACAAGTGGATCGGGTCCGAGGAGGAAGAGATCGAGAAGACTTGGACGGGGAAGCCCTCTTGGCGGGCGGGGCCAATGAAGAGTCTTCGGCCCGCCGCTTAAGGTGCTACTCCCGCCGCTTCTCTTTCCTGGCCTCCCTATCCTCCGGAGCCGAAGCGGGAGGTTGAGTCCCAGTCGGAGGAAGGGAGGCAAGAAAAAATATAAAAACTTTTTTTTCTCACAAACGCCAAGAGCTCTAAACCTAGCTGTTGCTTGAAGAGCGGCAAACTAGATCTGGGGTCAGTTAGGGCAAGCAGGGGATTATGGGTAAGGGGAGGAGCTAGGAGCTCGGATCTATGCTATGTTAGAAGTTGCCGGCTCGGATCCGAGATCGGATCCGTATCCCACAGGTTGCTGACAAATGAAGTTCCTACTTCAGATGGAATGTTTCCCTCAGAAAAGCTATGGAGACTTTTAGAGATGCTATGGCACTGTCATTCTGACCTATGTGGAAATTAGAAATTGTAGCCATTGCACCTTGATAGTGGAGAAACTAGAGCCACTGTGAAAAAATTTCAGACAGAAACTCCAATATAGAATAAATGGGGGCTGAAAAGGGGTCTGTTGACTGTCTGTGCATTTCGACAAAGCCCAGATAGAAAATCTTTTCCACTTGCTATGGTAAACCATTTTTGTGGATTGTTTTTGGGAAGCTGAGATAAACTGAGCAACTGATGTTGGGATACTGGCATTTCTGGCTACAGTCAGAACTGGGGAACCAAGCAGTTAATTTCATAGACTTTGGTCCAGAGAAGTCAATCTGGCTGGGTGAGTCAAAAGAGTTGAATACAGAATCAAAATAGATGGGGATGTACAAGTCACAAGAAAGGGACACATGTTTGTCGAGGCCAGAAAGGAGTAATGGGGATCACTCTGGTCTTATACTTTCTTGCTTTCTGGATAAATGAGTTCATCAGCGGCAATGGTGGAAATGCATAAAGGAGACACGGGAGCCAACTGTAGATCACAGCATCCTTCGGTGACTGTCTCTGTGGAGGTATCAGAGTAAAGTAAGTGCTGCACTTCTTGTTCAGGTAAGATGCAAAGAAGTCACAGCAAAATTTGCCCCAGCGGCTGAAAATTACAGCTGCCACTTCTGGATCAAGCAACCACTCATGAGACATTAAAATGGTTCTCCTCAACTCGTCTGCCAATATACTGGATGTTCACAGGATGTGCACTGCTATCAGAAATCAGTATGCATACATGGCCACTGCCATAATCTCATGGCTACTCAACAAAGAGGGTATGAGCGGGTTCCTCCTGTTTGTTGATGTGCCAGACTACTGCAATGTCACCTATCTGGATAAAAATCACACCCTTTGGGAGGATGTCATGAAAGGCCTGCAATGCTAGGATAACTGCCCTCATCTCCAAGACATTGAAGTGAAGACTGGTCTTCTGATGTGACCAAGAACCTTGAACCATTCCCCTTCAAAGTGCCCCCCCACCCAAGAAGGGAGGTGTCCGTGGATACAACAGCCAGAGGTTGACCTGTGTACAAGGTATGACCTTCTGTCACTGACAGAGACCTTATCCACCAACTGAAATGTTCCTTGTATATTTGAGTAATGTGAATCTTGGTATGTAATGGATGCATATTTTGAGGCCAGTGAACAGAACGAGTCCATTGGAACTGTCTCATGTGGAGTCTGGCCAGTAGAACATGCATAATTTTGGAAGCCATCAAACCCAACAGTCAAGGATTTAGCCTTGCTCAAGGTGAAGGATGTCGAAGTTATGTCTTTAGCTGTCAGACAAAGGGAGATCACTCTGATGTTTGGCAATTTGGCAAGCTGTAACACTGTGACCAGGTGACATCCAATGAATTCTGTTTGTTGTGTTGGAAAAATGTTGACTCTTGGGTAGATTAACTGTAATTCCCCGATTGTGCATTAAGTGGAGCAGAAGGTCCAGATGATATAAAAGCAGATCCATGGAGGTAGCAGTAAGAAGCCAATTACTGAGATATGGGAAAATCTGTATCCCTAACAGGTGTAGGCACACTGTAACCACTTCCATTACCTTGTTAAGCACCCTGACAGCTGTGGTGAGACCAAAGAGTAGTGCTATGAATTGGTAATAATTTGCTCCCAGTCGGAAATGGAGAAATCTCCTGGAATGCTTCTCTATCTTTAAATGATAGTATGCATCCTGGAGCACATCCAATCATCCTTCCACAGATGAGGCAATATGGACTGAATTGTGACCATCTGGAATTTTGTTTGTCTTACACACTCATTTAAATGACTCAGATCCAGAATGGGACCGATGTCCCCTGACTTCTTAGGTACTAAATAGAACCTGGAATAGACTCCAGCCTCTAACAGGATTTGGGGAACTATTTGGATGACTCTTTTTTTCTGGCAGCTTGGAAACTTCTTTTGCTGCTGGTTTTCAATGACTGGGTGGAATATCGGGAACTTTCTTCTCTTTTGTTGAGGGACAGGAAAAGGGAACAGAATAGACTCTGGATATTATTCTGAGCACTCAAGAATCTGAGATCTGAGGTTATATTTTGCCAGGCTTGTGGGTGCATGGATAAGCACCACCTGACTGCCTCCAAAGTGCAGCAGTAGGGCAAACTTTCAGGAACACTGGTAGGGCTTTTTGGTGAAGGGTCCGTAAAAATCCTGATTGTGCAGTCCGTCTCTTCCTGTTGGGCGACGTCCATTAGAATGACCTCCTCCTCTGCAGCAAGAAGGTCCCCACGAGTGTCCTGAAAATAACCCTTTGATTTCTGGAATCACATCCTCCTGATTCCTAGAGAAGGTCCTTTCTCTGATTCCCACAGCACAGAAACTTTTACCATCTTGTTGAGCCCTGGTTAACATGTTCTTTCCTTTTGGCCCAAAAGGTATGGAACCATCAAATGAGAAATTAATGAAGGACATCTTGAAGCCTTCTGCAAAATCACAAAGGAGCATCCACACATGCCGGCACATGGTAATGCTGGTGCTGACTGGTCTAGCTGTACTATCAGCTGCGTTAGATAGCAGTTGCATGGTCACATTTGATGTTGACTGAAGGGGAGAGAGCTGAAAGTTCAAGATCTTCTGAACATCCGCAGGCAGATTACCCGAGAAAAACTTAGTGAGCTAAGTGTCTCTGGAAACATGTGATGTGAGCCAAATAGTTCAGTGCTCTGAAGGCAAAAGTCACTGAAGAGTATGTCCATTTCACAAACCTTTCCAACACCCCAGACTTCCAGTTAGGGGAGTGGACAGAGGAACTTTCTTCCAATAATTACTTCTTGTTTGCTGTCACTACCACCGTGGCATCTACTCATGGACCTCTGCTCCAATGCCTTCTGTCCTCAGGTGATGCCAAGATTTTATCTGGTTTCTTTGGTATTAGTAACACAGTCCAAATTAAACCACATTCTAGTTAGAACAAACAGAAGAAAGAGGAGGACTGGAGCTAATTCAGCAAGGCAGGCAGGGATCACTCCTCAGGACAGATTAGGAGCCCAAATGAAAATCTTCCAAAATCAGTAGGGGGGCTGGGGTGGGGAGTTAAGGAAGGATAAAAACAGACAGCACACATGCATCGTTATGGTGAGTACATAACATTTGTATCTGATGTTGTCTTTTTCGTCCATTCCTCAACAGATGGGACAGAATACCCAGCTAGAGAAAACCATGAGTAGTCCTCAAGGAAGGACATTCTGGAGTAAAGCAGAGCCAAATGCTGCTCTGTCTGTAAATAAGATATCCAATTTGTAAAGAGCAATAAAGGTATGAGTACTGGTCCAAGTGGCAGTTGCACAAATGACATATATGGGAGTCCTGAACCAGAAAACAGACAAAGTGGCCTCATATCTAGTGGAATGAGCCTTAGGAGGTTAAGGTAAAGTCAACCTATTATTCTTGCAAACAAAGGAAATCCAGTCATTGAACCATCTGACTAAAATTACTTTTGACACTGCCATGCCCAACTTAGCTGTAGAAAAACAACAAACAATTGGTCTGATTTAGTTCTATGGAGATAGACAGAATCTAAGGTGTCTGTGAACATCCAACAGGTGCAGCATGTATTCTCTCTTGTTGGAAAACCTTGGAAAGAAAACAGGTAGACTAATGGACTGGTTCATAGCTATCTCTCATGCCACCTTAAGTAGAAATGAAGAGTTAGCCTGAAGGGATATCCTATCATTATGAAAAAATAGATATGGTGGCTTGGAAGACAGTGCCTGGAGTTCTAATATTCATCTAGCTAAGGTGCTTGCTACCAGTAAAATGTTTTTCCAAGACAAAATCTTTAAGTCCACCTTGGCAGAGGGCTCAAAGGAAGATTGCATCAAAGCTTGAAGAAGTAGTGTTAAATACAATGGGGAGAAGGATCCTTAATAGGTGGTAGAAGGAAAAAGGTATCTTCGAGAAAGGCCTTACACAATCTCAGTGATGCCAAGGAAGAATGGCCTTTGCCTATGTGAAAATTAGAAATAGCAGCAAGTTGGACCTTAACTGTAGAATAAGTAGATCCACTATTGAAAATTGAGGCAAAAAAAATCAAAGATAGCTAGAACAGGTGCTGAAGAAAGGGTCCAGTTGTCTGTGTAGAGCCCAGATGGAAATATTTTCCATTTGCTCTTTATAAATCTTCCTAGTAGAATCTTTCTGGAAGGATATAAGGATTTGATGAACAGGGGAAGAAACCTTGGACTGTCTAGCCATCACTGGAAGACGAGAAACCATGATGTCAACCTGAGAGTTTGAATAGCACATGAAGCCACAGGAAGAAGAAACACTCTTGTCAAGGCTAGAATGAAGCAAAGAGGATTACTTTGCTCTTCTGCTGAGAAGCTTTCTGAAAAAATTTGGGAATGAGAAAAATGGGGGGAATGCGCAGAGGAGACCAGATGGTCAGTTGTGAATCAGAGAGTCTCTTGGTGACTCCCTCTCTGCAGGGATCAGGGTGAAGTACCCGCTGAACTTGGAATTTTAGGGACTAGCAAAGCGGTCACAGCATGACTGGCCCCATTGATGAAAAATCATTTCCACCACTAATGAGTTGAGAGACCACTCATGATTTTGTAAGACAGATATACTCGGCTTGTCTGCTAGCACACTGGACTTCCCTGGAATATGAGTAACCAGCAGAAAGCAGCCAGAAGAGATTGCCCATTGACACACTCTCAATGCTTCTCAACATAAGGGGTAGGATCAGGTTCCTCCCTGTTTGTTGATGTATCAGAACACTGATATATTGTCTGTCTGAATAGCAAAAAACACTGGACAGAGAACATCTTAAAACAATAACAGGGGAGCAAGAATCAACCCTACTGACTAAATATATATATATATATATATATATATATATATATATATATACACACACACACACACACACACACACACACACACACACACACACACACACACATATAGACATATTATTTTTTGCTTAGATAGAAAAGGGAGGAAAGAAACCAGTTAAGACAGTACTCACTATGGAGAAACAAGAAAAGAATGACTTATCTAAGTCCAAAGACAGTCAAACTAGAAGACCACATCCAAATACTGAAGCAGAAAACAAGATCTGAGGTAATTCAGGCTTAGGAGAGTATTATGGGCAAGGGGAGAGGCCCAAACTACAAAGCCAAAGTCTACTGACGTGGCCACAGCTGGATCTAAGGTCAGTCCGAGACCCATCAATTGAGGAATGGATTAAAAAGACATCAACACTATCACTATTATAAAACTAATGTACATGAAGAACTTCAAAATACTATCTACATATAAGTATATATATATAGTTCTACTGTGCATGATCAAACTAATTTAATGTTGAATTGAAAACACCAACGAAAAAGTTTGAAAATACACAATGCTGAAAATGAAAATATCGAATGAAATAATACCAAGAAAGGAAAACTATTTCATCTCCTGATATTAACACTACCCCCCCCCCCCAAACCATAATATTAACCTCAAATTTGTCTGTATAGTGGCACTGTTACGGGATTTTTTTTATGAAGGAAAGGTGTAGGGTTAGAGTTGAGGGAAGGGGCAGCGTTACTGTTAGGGTTAGCACTTATTACTAAAGATGGCTGGGGGGTTGCATTTTACACACTCGTGGCATGATCTTTCTGAATCACAGGGAATATTTTTTACTTTTATCCCAAAGGTTTTATAGTTTTGGAGTGCTACTATGTTTTTTTGCTTTTCATTATTTCCATGTTTTGTCTGTTAGGGTCATATATTGTTTGATTGGTTTCATAAGCTAACCATAGTGCAGTTTTGGCTTTACTCTATTTTTGCATATAGATTCTAATGAGTTAAGGATATCTAAGAATGCATAATAAAAATAGGTGACAGCTTCATCAAGAAGTAGATGTTTAAGTGAGGTTCAACTGCATTGTTTGAGTAGGGAATTCAATAAAACTTCTTGAAAGGTGTTTTTTAAATTAAACAAAGCTACACCAGACATGCTTCTGTGTATCTTTTGTTAGTTTGTTTCCAAGTTACATAAGCTGTGTCATGATTAGCTGTGGTATCTGGGAGTACTCCTACATCAGAAATGCTACACAGACGTTGAAATCCAGTCCATGTTACATTCTTTTCTATTAACTTTATACATCCTAGATGGCTGGCTGTATAAATTTGGTAAGTCCAACACATTTAAGATTCTTTCTCTCTAATCCTCTTCATTTCCTTGTCCATTTCAGATAAGTTTGATGGGCTGATTGACCAAGGACCTAAAATAAAGCAAATAAAACACCTAAACCTCCTAGCATTACTGACTATTAATACACCTTCTCCTACAGGCCTTGAGTGTTGTCGGCAAGGTCATTTGCAGAGAGGGCTGTACTCCCTGGAGGAGGAAGGCAAGAGGGTATGTTGAAGTGGATGGACTTATCATAAATCTGGATTCTTTGGATCCAAGTCCATCCAATATGATAGTTGGGAATACCAAGCCACTACTTGGATTTGATCCTGCCATTAGCTAGTGCTCTAGTGCTCTTTCAGACTTTCACATAATCCCTTGTAAGCCTCACTTCTGATCAAGTTTCCTGCCTAGTGATCATTGTTTCAGGAGAACACCAATGATATTCTATCAAACAACAGAAACATAACAACTTGGATGGGAGACAGAAGGAGGGATGTCAAATCAGACAGACTTGGATAAAAATGATAGTAATGTTGTGTAAGTAAACTTACCATAAGTTCTCTTGGAACCCTATCCTATGTAAGAATCTCTTACTTTTGAAAAGATATTCCTAATACTTTGAAAAAGACTCTGTAAAGATGGTCAAGCCATCCAAATACAAACAATGTGGATACACTTTAGCCTGCAATGGACTATCATAAGGGACAGACAGTTTGAGTACAGCCTTGGAGAGATGGATAGCCCAAAGGGTAAGGCAGAGAACTAAAAATGTGATCCAGATGCACAAAATCTTAAAAAAACGCCTAAAATCTGGATGAATACGAATGTGATGAAATGAGAAGTTATGTACCTACCATAACGTTCCATGTTAGTTGTCTTCTTCTCGCCTTCTTTCTTGCTGGATGGGTTCAAAGCCGATCCTCGGCTCCGACTCGGCCTATACTAAAGCTTGAGAGCTAATTTTACCGGCTCGAGGCAACCCTATATACCATGATGCTAAGCGCTAACTACCCAGATCTTGTTTGGTAGCTGAGAACATAGCAATTTTAGCCTCCCAACCCAAGGGAGAGAAGGAGAAGGGGAAAGATTCCCTATGTGCCACTACCTGAAGCTATAGCTACCCAAGGATAACCAGTTTAGGTTTCAAATGTGTAAGGTGAAGACCCCGATAAGAAAGGGGGAATCCTTTCGGTCTATCCAGGCTAGGGGGATGGCGGGTGGGACGCAAGAAAGAAGGCGAGAAGAAGACAACTAACATGGAACGTTATGGTAGGTACATAACTTCTCAACGTTAAGTTGTCAATCTCGCCTTCGTTCTTGCTGGATGGGACAGCGTCCCTAGCACCTTCATCCCGGGTGGCTCATCGGAACAGGCTCTTGAGAACGGTGGAACCAAAATTTGCCCTATTTCTGGAGGCCATGTCTAATTTGTAGTGTGTAATAAAGGTATGAGGAGAGGCCCATGTGGCTGCTGCACAAATAGTATCTATTGGCAATCTAGCTTGAAAGGCTGTTGATGTAGCTAAAGCTCTGGTTGAATGGGCTCTTGGCTTAGAAGGTAATTCTTTACCTCTGAGTTGATAGATACAGGTAATCACAGAGTACAGCCATCTAGACAAGGTTACTTTGGATACCGGAAGGCCCTTTTTACCTTCCGCATAGGACAGAAAAAGCTGATCAGATTTCCTAGTTTGTTTAGTTCTGTCCAGATAGTAACGGAGCTGACGATGAACATCCAGATAATGCAGTTTTTGCTCCGCCCTGTTAGAATAAACTGGAAGATCGATAGATTGATTTAAATTTGCCTGAGAAGCCACCTTGGGCAAAAAAGACGGGTTAGTTCTGAGAGAAACTCTGTCTTTGTGGAAAACTAGATAAGGAGGATGAATGCAAAGGGCATGGAGTTCTGATACTCTCCTAGCAGAAGTTATGGCAACTAGGAAGAGAGTTTTCCAAGAGAGCAACTTTAAGGAACAGGAAGCCACAGGTTCAAAGGGAGGAAGAATCAAGGATGTTAAAATCAAATTTAAATCCCACTGTGGTGTGGTGTCTTTGATTGGGGGCTTGAGTAAAAATATACCCTTAAGGAAGGCTTTACAAAGCTTGTGGGACATGATGCTGGAGTCCGATAGGCCTATGTGAAAATTTGAAATGGCCGCTAACTGAACCTTTACTGTGGAGGATGAAGAGCCTGAATGAAAAATTTCAGCTAGGAAATCTAGAACTGATTGTATAGGAGCAGTGAAGGGGTTTATATTCCTAGCCTTTGCCCAGAAGGAAAAACGCTTCCATTTACTAGTATAAATCCTTCTGGTAGAGGACTTAAGGGAAGCTACAATAATATCACGGACAGAATTGGAAATCAGGGGAAGCCTGGCTAGGGATGGAAGTGGAGCAACCAAGCTGTGAGGGTGAGAGATTGGAGGGATTGGTGCAGCTGCCCTGACTGGTGGGCCAAAAGATCTGGCACTGGGTCCAGATGCCAAGGCTGTTCCAAAAGGTAATGATGCAGGAATGGGAACCATATCTGTCGAGGCCAATAAGGGGCAATGAGGATCATCCTGGCTCTCAAGGCGGTAGCTTTCTGAATCAACTGAGTGATTAATGGAAAGGGGGGAAAAGCTTATAGAAGTCCCCGAGGCCAATCGTGGACTAGAGCGTCTCTGGGGGGATGGCCTGGAAGAGGAAAGAGAGTGAAAAAGTCGAGGCACTTGCTGTTCTGAGGTGTTGCAAAAAGATCGCAGCAAGGAAGACCCCACTTCTGAAAAATCTCCTCCGTTACTGATTGCTTGAGAGACCACTCGTGTGGCATGAGAATAGCTCTGCTCAACCTGTCCTCTATGATGTTGGACTTCCCGGGGATATGCGTTGCTATCAGAAACCGCTGAGAAGAGATCGCCTATTGCCAAAGTCTGAGTGCCTCTCGACACAGGGGATAGGACTTGGTTCCGCCCTGCTTGTTGATATACCACACTACGGACATATTGTCCGTCTGAATTGCAATAGTCCCTAAGGGAAGAGAGTCTTGGAGGGCTTGCAACGCCAAAAGCACTGCTCTCATCTCCAGGACATTTATGTGCAGGTGGCATTCGAAAGGTTGCCATGTGCCCTGGACTGTCCTGCCCTGAAAATGCCCCCCCTACCCGATCAGGGAGGCATCCAATGTGACCGTGGCTACCGGAGGGGAAGGAACGAATGGTCTGCCCTGAAGGACTTGAGGGGAGACCATCCACCAAGACAGATGTTTCTTGCAAGATAGAGTTAGTAAGATGTTGTGTGTCAAAGGAAGCTGTTAGAAGGACCACTGGGAGAAGAGCATCCACTGAAGGAGCCACATGTGAAAGCGTGCAAGGGGAAGTAGCGTGATGGCTGCCGCCATGAGACCTAACACTTTTAGAACAAACCTGGCCTGGATTCTTTTGCTCTGAAGGAGGATGTGAACGTGATTTCGAATATCTAAAACTCTTTGCTCGGTTAATTTTGCTGAGAGCTGTACGGTGTCCAAGGTGGCGCCTATGAAGGCAATAGACTGACAAGGCGACAAGGCAGACTTTTTGAAATTTATGGAGATACCTAGCCCTTTGCAAGTTTGGATGGTGTAATCTCTGGCAAGAAGAAGCTGATGCCTGGTGGTGGCAGTAAGAAGCCAGTCGTCTAGATACGGAAACACCTGGAATCCTTGACGTCTCAGGTGAGCCATAACCACTGCCATGCATTTGGTGAACACTTGGGGGGGGCTGTAGTGAGACCAAAGGGCAGGGCCCTGAACTGGTAGTGACTGGCCCCCAGCCGGAAGCGGAGAAACCTCCTGGAGTGCCTGTGCATCTTGATGTGATAGTACGCATCCTGAAGGTCCACTGAGCACATCCAATTGTCCTGACCCAGAAAGGGTAGAATGGACTGTAGCGTGACCATCCGGAACTTCGTTCTTTTTACAGATTTGTTTAGTCTGCTGAGATCCAATATTGGCCTCCAGTCCCATGTCTTTTTTGGTACCAAAAAGAACTTGGAGTAGATTCCGGATCCTAGTTGGTCTGCTGGGACTGGTTGGATGGCTCTTTTTGTTAGCAGTTTTGATATTTCTAGTACTGCTTGTTCCCTTAGACTGGGTGGAACGTCTGGGAGGGGCCCTTTTGGCTGAGTTGGGGTGTGGATAAAGGGAATTTTGTAACCCTCGGATATAATCGACTGCACCCATTTGTCTTGTGTGAGAGAAAGCCAGGCTTCTGGGTACAGCAATAACCTCCCCCCGACTGCCTCCGAAGGTGGACAGTCGGGCAGCTTCTCAGGGATGCTGGAAGGGTTTGTCAGAGAGACTCTCTGTTACCCTGATTCTGCGGACCTCCTCTGCCTCTAGGGCGGTGTCTGTTGCTGTTCCCCCCTCTGCCTCTCGGGGGGAACTGACCTCTTGCATCAGGCGTGACTCCTTGTGATTTGCGGAACCACATTTTTCCACCCTTTTGACCCTTAGGATATGGTCTAGACGGGGTTGAAAAACGGACTCCCACGGCAGAGAGAGTCTTGCCATCTTATTCGCATCTGGTCAAAGTATCCTTTACTTGAGGTCCAAACAACGTCGAACCATCAAAGGGGGAGTTAGTGAAGGACGCCTTGAAGGGGTCTACGAAGTTGCAAAGCCGCATCCAGGCATGACGCCTTAAAGCCACACCTGTGCCTGCGGCTCTACTCGCTCCATCAGCTGCATAGGAAATAAGCCGCATAGAGGAGTTGACAATGGAATTTAGGGTTCCTAGCTAGGAGTTGATTTTATCCTGAGACCCTGCAGCTGTTGGATCCTGTAGGGCATCACCCATTTCTTTGAAAATGTCTCTTTGAAGGCGGGTGAAATGGCACAAGTAATTCAGCGACCGCATGGCGAAGGTCGCTGAAGAGAACATCCGCTTGCCGTACCTATCCATAGTCCTAGATTCCTTATTAGGAGAATGGATAGGCACTGAAGGATCGGCCAGTTCCTTCTTAGTGGCTGCAGCCACCACCATGGCATCAACTGGGACACCCTTAGTTAAAAATTGTTTATCTGACGGGGCTGTGATAAATTTAGAAGGCCTCCATGGGGTGGGTTCCATCGTATCAGGGGCCGTCCACGCCTTCCGCGCCACCACTTCCATGAGGGGGTCAAAAGGCGGAGACACCCAGGAGGTGGAAGGGTGAGAACCAAACGCCTCCAGGTAAATCGACTCGTCCTCGGAAGGATTGAGGGTAGACCAGTTCCCCCTCTGCTTGAGAATTTCAAGGATGTCAGAAAAGGAGACATCCTCAGAGGGGGACCGTGGGGACCCTTCCGACTCATCCAAGTCGGTATCAGATGTGATGGACTCAGGGGAGTCCACATGCTTCCTCTTACATGTCCTCTTTCGAGAGGATTCACCTGACGGATCAGAGGAAACCTCTGAAGAGGAGGATATTCCCAATGGGGAAACCTGAGGCGTTGGATCTCTACGATCGGGAATGAGAGAGTGGGTAGAGACCGCAGCAGGTACTACAGTGGGAGGAGCTGATGGAGCTGACCGTGGAGCAGGCACTGCGGCCAGTACACTCCTCATGACCTCGAAGATACCCCTATCAGGCAGGACAGAGGGGTCCCGCTCTGAAGAAATAGGAACCCCAGCCGGCACCGAGAGGGACGGCTCCGAAGCCGATGTCGGGGCCGAACTCACCAGCGCCGACGCTCCGAGAGGGAGAATGGGGTCGGACAAGGGTCCGATGCCACTCACCCCCCTTGGAGCCAACGAGGAAGTCCAAGCGCCCGGATCCCTCCAAGGATGGGACCATGGAAGAGATCGGAGCAGACGACGGAGCCGAAGGGGGAGGTATCGACTCCGACGTCTCGACGGTCGCGGCTCCGAGGAGCTCCGGCTCCAAACTCAGGGGCAGAGTCGGAGGAGGAATCGTAGATGGTATGGGTATAGCCACTGTCTGTTGAGACGGGCTATGAAGCATTTGGGCCAGTGCCTGAGACTTTAGGAGTCTGCTAACCACCCTCTCAAGGTCATGGTCCGAACGCCTGGAAGACTAAGAGGAATGGCTCTGATGGCTCCGCTCCGAGAGCAAGGGTGATCTCGGAGCCAAGTGAATGGACTCCAGGGACGGAGACCTAGATCTCTTGCGGGTGGAAGATGGCACCGAGACTAGTGATGCCGATGGAGCCAAAGACACGTCAGCTCCGGCCAGAGCCGACTTTGAAGACAGAGTCTTGGAGGCATCGGTTCCATCCGGAGCCGATGCAGAAGACTGCGACATTGGCGTATCGGCTCCAGCCAGAGCCAATCGTGACGCAGTAGGTGAGCCACCAGCCGAAGGCTTGGAGCACGGAGCCGACGGTTTGGATGGCTTCGAAGGTTTCCCCAGCAAGGATTAGCCGGGGAATCTTCGGGCTTTAATAAGCCCCTCAAAATTAACTTATTCCTGCGCTCCTGCAGGACTCTTGGACTGAACGCATGACAAACAGAACAAGAGTCCTGCAGGTGCAGGGGTCCCAGGCAATACATGCAAGAAGTGTGACCGTCTGTCAGCGACATTTTCTGACAGCACGAGTCACATTTCTTGAAGCCTGAGACTTTAATGTCTTTAGACATTAAGCTGTCAAGGGAAGAAAAATCTTCCTTGGAAAGTTAAAACACACACACACAGTAACACACAAACAAAATTAAGGTTAACAAGAACCAGACACACACCTAACTGTCCCCAAAAAAAGGGAACGGGAAAAAAACGGAAAGGGCCTAAGGCCTAACCTTAACAGGGGAGGGATATAACTTTTGGGATTAGGGATTAACAAAATGGGAACCCAACGGAAGTGGTATACTAAGGGGGTTAAGAGCTAGTCTATTTTTAAAATAAAGAGGAAAAATCCTAAGAAAGGAGTAGAAAAATTTGAAAATTTTCACTGACCTGTGGAGCCGGTAAAAAAAGCACCTCGCTAGCGAAAGTGGCAAACGAGATCTGGGTAGTTAGCGCCTAGCATCATGGGATATAGGGTTGCCTCGACCCAGTAAAATTAGCTCTCGAGCTTTAGTATAGGCCGAGTCGGAGTCGAGGATCGGCTCCGAACCCATCCAGCAAGAATGAAGGCGAGATTGACAACTTAACATTGCATCTTTTAAATCTAAGATTGCTAAAAAACTCAAACAAGTAAAAAGGAGCAACAGGTTGTGCAATTAATGCATTTCGAACTTGGGCATTATCACAAACTGATTCAGGAAAAACGATCCAGGAATGGGCCCCAGGGTTTTTCTTTCTTTGGCACTAAACCATTCTTGAGTAAAATCCATCCCCTAACTCAGGGGAAGGAACAGCTTCTATTACTCCCAAGACAGCATAAGATGTAAGGTAAGAGAACAGAGAAGAGAACAGTTTGGTTTTGCAGATGATGAGGAATCCACTGAAATGGTAGAATGCCAATATCCTGGCAGATCGATTCAGTTCCAACTTCACCCCCCTCTCACCCCCTAAATGGCCCATCTCAATACCAGAAGATTGCCAAATTCCGGTAATAACGGCCACGCAGGTAAAAAACACACTCTCCAAAGCTAAGAATACAGCATCCATGGGACCAGATGACATCCCGGGCTGTGTACTACATGAACTACAATATGAA